>NC_048555.1:1297165-1596572 GCF_902806685.2 Maniola hyperantus
CCACTAAGAAAGGATTTTTCGAAATTCCACCTCTAAGTGGGTTAAATGGGGGATGGAAATTTGTATGAAAGTCCGTCATTTTTCAAGTTATTCGCACGAAAATTGGTATTTGGGTTTTCAGTCACAAATGAAGAAATACGTGTTTCAGGATTTTTGGAAAATTCGCCCATAAGGGTGGTAAAATAGGGGATGAAATTTGTATGGGAAAGTTTTAATTATTGATATTATTAACTTGATATTTGGAAAGTAGGTTTTTTCTTGAGGTTAGGTGTCAGCTAAGAAACGGCTATGAGAAAATCCCCCCCCTAAAGGGATGAAACGGGGGTGGGAAGGTTATATGTGTTATTCGGTGCTGTTCAGGGTGCGCGTCCTGATGTTATAATGTTTGTTTCTGAAAAAAATGCCATTTGTTTCCTGCAGGCCACGCGGGCGAAGCCGCGAGCAGAAGCTAGTTAATAATAATAATTATGACGTTAGTGCATGTATTAGCAGGTGGCAATGGCATGTCGTTTTAAAAATGCTAAAAAAGCTAAAGTGCTAAACTTTCAAACAAAAATAACAAATGGAAACTATTTTAAAACACAGGAAAAGTGCAATTAAATAAGTACTTAATACTTTTTGTCCTTCTTCCCTCTTTTACTTGGCTGTTTGTTTTTTTTTTTCTTTTTTTCTTCCCCGCCTCGAGCACAATGCTAACTTTAAACTTTTTTTATTTCTTGACAGAGTCGCGGTCACTTAAACACTACTACATTTTCAAAGAATAGCGTTTTAAAATTTTTTTCTCCGTTTTGACGAAATACACCCCGGTTACTGCAATTGAAATGGTAAATGAAAAACTTTGTAGATATTTTTCGAAATGTTTTGAGTCACAGATATTAAATCAAACCACAGTTATTCTAAGCTCTACTAGAAATAAAATCTTAATCAATGGGGCTAATTCTGAGCACAAGTAAGTAAGTATTCGCATGCTCTTCTTACTAATACATTAGTATGAAATGAATACACATATGAAAAGGACAGACACAGTTTGACAGTTTTAAATTAAATTTTTAGATGGTAAAACCCGTGATTTTAGCACGCACTCGCGAACCTACTGTTTAAATTTGTATTGTGCACTAAAATTTAGAGTCTTTAAATGTGAAAGTCATGTTCTGTTCCTTTTTTAGCATTAGCAAAAAGAAAAGGATGCAGATACTCTAAATTTAGTTTAGAGCGAGACTAGAGAATCGGGGCCAATACTTCTTATAAATAGCAATACCAAATATAAAATTCAAAGTCCTGACATATATCAACGCAGTGTTTAACCGCTGGTCCTAGAGACATGAAATTTGGAGGGTGTGTTCTTTGTAAAGAGTAGGCTACCCACTAAGAAAGGATTTTTCGAAATTCCACCCCTAAGGAGGGTAAATAGGGGATGGAAGTTTGTATGAAAGTCTGTCACTTTTAAAGTTACATCGATGAAAATTGGTATTAAAGGTTAAGAATAAAAAATACATTTTCACGATTTTTGAAAATTCTACTCCCAAGGGGGTCAAATAGGGGATGAAATTTTGTATGAATCTCCGCCATTTTTCAAGCCATTTCCATAAAAATTTATATTTAGGTTTTCGGTTACAGAAAAAATACGTAGATAGTAATATTTCAGGGTTTTTGAAAACCCACGCCGATTTTCTAAATTCCACCCGAGCGAAGCCGGGGCCGGTCAGCTAGTAGCGATACCAAACTCTTCACTAGCGACGCTGTCACCTGAACAGATAAGTTGGTGGCAAAATACTTACTTTAATGTTTTTTTTTTTTTTTTTTATTATAATTAAACTTAAAGTTAGCCTTATCTAATTACTACATAAATCATGACCGCGTGGAATGGTGCCAAGAATACTGGCTGCATTTCCGCGCTGGACAGCCAGGCTGATCCGTTGCGCAAAAAAAGAGCCAGCCCTTCGGTCACCAGATGAGGCTATTAATCGCGGTGAAATGTCTCGTAAAATTTTTTTAGCACTAAGACTCCATGGCCCCAGGGTCTCCACAAACGGCAAACGGCACAAAAATGTTTAATATTTTGATTTTTGACCAAAAGCCACTATAAAGACCAACTGCGACAAATAAAACCTGTCCTTTTGCGCCTAAAATCCTTTATCGTATAGCTTGAGTGACAGAGAGCTAGCGTGCCAAACATGCTCGCTTTCCTCACGAAATCACGCCAACCTCCCTTGGTGTAGTCGGTTGTGGTTGCACCGACGCGATTTATCATTCCATGGAAATTCCTGGAAATGCAAACCTATCGAATGACAAACATTTTGACACAACAGTGGGAATTTGTTCTAAAAAGACGACATGGATTGGTCCAGGATTTGAATCTTGGAAAGGCAGCTTAGAGTTATACATGCCGTTAAATAAAAATAACTAATAAAAACCTACCTAACAACATTTTTTTTAATGTTTTTTTTTTTGAAGTTTGAGAATGAAAATATTACAATAAAACTCAAAGCTAGCCTAATCTAATTACTATATAAATAATTCCTGCGTGGAATGGTGCCGAAACCGCGCTGGACAGCCAGGCTGATCCGTTGCGCAAAAAATAAGCAAGCCCTTCTGTCACTGTTCCTGAACCTGCACAATTATCTAAAAATTAGCCTTATCTAATTACTATATAAATCATGACCGCGTGGAATGGTGCCAAGAATACTGGCTGCATTTCCGCGCTGGACAGCCAGGCTGATCGCAAAAAATGAGCCAGCCCTTCGGTCACCAGATGAGGCTATTAATCGCGGTGAAATGTCTCGTAAAATTTTTTTAGCACTAAGACTCCATGGCCCCAGGGTCTCCCCGGCAAACGGCACAAAAATGTTTAATATTTTGATTTTTGACCAAAAGCCACTATAAAAACCAACTGCGACAAATAAACCCTGTCCTTTTGCGCCTAAAATCCTTTATCGTATAGCTTGAGTGACAGGGAGCTAGCGTGCCGAACATGTTCGCTTTCCTCACGAAATCACGCCAACCTCCCTTGGTGTAGTCGGTTGTGGTTGCACCGACGCGATTTATCATTCCATGGAAATTCCTGGAAATGCAAACCTATCGAATGACAAACATTTTGACACAACTATGGGAATTTGTTCTAAAAAGACGACATGGATTGGTCCAGGATTTGAATCTTGGAAAGGCAGTTTAGAGTTATACATGCCGTTAAATGAAAATAACTAATACCTAATAACATTTTTTTTAATGTTTTTTTTTTAAATTGAAGTTTGAGAATGAAAATATTACTTACAATAAAACTCAAAGCTAGCCTAATCTTATTACTATATAAATAATTCCTGCGTGGAATGGTGCTGAAACCGCGCTGGACAGCCAGGCTGATCCGTTGCGCAAAAAATAAGCAAGCCCTTCTGTCACTGTTCCTGAACCTGCACAATTATCTAAAAATTGGCCAAATGCGAGTCGGACTCGCAAACCACGGTTCTGAAGCTTCGTATAAGAAACTAGCTTATGCTCGCGACTTCGTCCGCGTGGACTACAAAATTTCAAACCCCTATTTCACCCCCTTAGGAGTTGAATTTTCAAAAATCCTTTCTTAGCGGATGCCTACGTCATAATAGCTATCTGCATGCCAAATTTCAGCCCGATCCGTCCAGTAGCTTGAGCTGTGCGTTGATAGATCAGTCAGTCAGTCAGTCAGTAAGTCAGTCAATCAGTCACCTTTTCCTTTTATATATATAGAAGAGAAGATAACACTTTAATTTTCATGGAGGCCATTTTGAAATTTTTATATTAAATTTTTCGAAAAATCTACTGGCTACTATACCTAGGCTATAATAAGTGCCAAAGTAGTAGTTCTACAGTCACAAATTAAATTTCGTGCATAGTGAATTCCTTATGAAAATTACTATTCTGAAACGGCGTGATTGTGGCTTGCATCTGAGTCTGAGCCTGCCATTACATCAACCTAGATATGACAAGTTAACAGTATATTCTTGTTTCATGAATCTATTACGTAGTAATTGAAATAAAATTGGTCGAATCACGAATAATGGAAAGCCTGTTTGGAATTTCTCACGAGTTTCGACTTGATGACAATAGCAATTTACAGTACTTTGCATACTTAAGTCAGGGTGGCCGCACACGGGCGATTGTCGCGTCTACGTCAGTGGTACTGAGCGCAACTAAATTTTGGAGTATTTGCATCTTTTTCTACCAGTGTAATAAGAAAAGCACAGACCAACCTTATTTAATTTAGTACTGTCATACCTCACAAGTGCCAGTCGTGAGCCTATTGCTTAAAGGGGAACGCCAAGATTTGGCCCAAAAGTGCCCAGCATATTCTTGTTGTAAAAAAAAAATTAACATTTGTATAAAATTTTAAGATTGTATGACACATGTAATTGAGTACCTTTACCGTTTTGGGATTTGTGTGGTGCTGCGTGGTGGTATTGCGTATTGCTTGCTTTGTGGCTGGTTTTCCCTGCATGTTTAGCAGTGCACCCTTACGGTAGGTACTTATATCTACATGGAGCATAGGATTTTTTTTAATTTTTTTTTTCAAGAATATTAGCCATGTTAAATGACTAATATTCCCCTTTCCTCTCCAACTAAGCGTCAAGCTTGTGCTAGGAGTAGGTACGACAATAGTGCAACGGGCGGGGTTTGAACCGTCGACCTTTCGGTTTTCAGTCCACTCCTTTACCGGTTGAGCTATTGAGGCTCTGATTTACCCGGGCAAACACCAGTAATTGGAGACATAATGTTTAATTCGATTGACTTAGGAAAATTATGTTTAGTTTGCTAACATCACTTCACTCTCGCTTATGAGACCGTTGCGTCAAGAAAGTCGCAAGCTGTCGTGCGTCTGCAACCACCCTTACCGTAGGGACTTATCTACATGGAGCATAGGTATTTACTCGGGCAAACACCAGTAATTGGAGACATAATGTTTAATTCTATTGACTTAGGGAAATTATGTTTAGTTTGCTAACATCACTTCACTTATCGTGTACCAATTCAACAAAATCATCACCACCCATCTACTATCAAGAGATCGATATGTTTGTAAACGACTCAATTAAAAGCACGCGGCTTTGTTTGTTTTTTAGAATTTCATTAATTCCTTCCATCTTTTGCGGAGTCCATTAGAAATAGAAATAGTTTTATTCAAATAAACTTTTACAAGTGCTTTTTGAATCACTAAGTCAATAAATCTACACATATACAGGAAGACAGGTGATAGTACTGATGATTACTGATATGATAAAACAAACAAAAACGCGATAAAAAAACAAATACTATAGTTTTGTAAAAAATTACGATATATTGCAAATAAAACATCTGACTGACGCTAGAGGTCAAAGAAAGTTGCGTAAGTGGCCAACTGGAGTCAATGCCGCGTCGTAGGCGGGGCACTGACCCGAGTTTTACACGCTATACATTGCTGGTTTGAAAAATACTAAATCACTAAAACTACAAAATGAGGCAAATGGTTATTGGCATTGGTTCGTGTTTAGGTAGTACAATAACACAAATTTTTTGCTAGCGTTTTGGTTACACCCTGTATAGTGCATACATTTTGAGAACTCACTCGCCATTTCTTCTCTTTGTGTCAACTATCATGTTACAAGTACGATATTAACGATTTTGCGAACAAAAATTCGTCCCGTGCTTAATGGAAATTATTTTATACGAAAAACATTTTCATTAAGCATGCACATCATCGTGAAAGCTTAAAAAGGCACAAAAATAGTAAAAGTAAAATTTACCGTGAAGCACTGTGCAGTTTAATATTAAATATTAAATGCTGACGTAAATTGAGCACTATGACCACCGCGCTGGCCTTTGATGTCAAAAACATGCAAAATATGTAAATGGACGCGCGGAGAAACCTTTGCACTGATTTAACTCAATTTTACACGTTTAAGAGACTGCTTTAACTCGCTCTGCGTCGTATTCATTAACCATTAACCCATCGCTGGCTCACTGCAGAACACGGGTTTCCTCTCAGAGTGAGAAGGGTTTTGGCCATAGTCTACCACGCTGGCCATGTGCGGATTGGTAAACTTCACACATTATGGAGCACTCTCAGGCATGCAGATTTCCTCACGATGATTTCCTTCACCGTTAAAACAAGTGATATTTAATTAATTAAAACGCACATTTCTCCGAAACGAGGTGCGTGCCCGGGATCGAACCCCTGACCTCCGATTAGAAGGCGGACGTCCTAGCCACTAGGCTATCACAGATTTTTTTGCAAGAGCAAGAGCTATAATAGTAATAAATAAACGAATTTTATTTCAGGCAATAGAATTACAACTCATAACAAACTATTAAAACTTAAATGAAACCAGATTATGCTCGCGACTTCGTCTACAAATTTCAAACCCCTATTTCACACCCTTAGGGGTTGAATTTTCAAAAATCCTTTCTTAGCGGATGCCTACGTCATAATAGCTATCTGCATGCCAAATTTCAGCCCGATCCGTCCAGTAGTTTGAGCTGTGCGTTGATAGATCAGTCAGTCGGTCAGTCAGTCACCTTTTCCTTTTATATATTTAGACTAGCTGATCCCCGCGGCTTCGCCTGCGTGGATTTAGGTTTTTAAAGATCCTGTATAGCCTATGTCACTCAGGAATAATGTAGCTTTCTACTGGTGAAAGAATTTTTAAAATCGGTTCAGTAGTTCCAAAGATTACCCCCTACAAACAAACTTAACGACATTATTAATATAATACTTTATATAATAGTATAATAATAGACTTTATATAATAGTATAGATATAGATAGATATAGATATAGATTAGAAACAAAAATAAAAGTTCTACAACAATCTAAGTAAAGTTATTGTTCTCGCGCCGATGCAGGTTGGACCAATGTATAATTCTATTCTAGGAAGAGTCCATACGACACGCGATGATACATTAAGTCCTTGGTCCTAATCAAACGTAACAACAAACTGTAACGAGACCCATTGGAGCTGCTCACTACGATACCACAATCAATTTATCAACAGTTCAGCGACCTCCAACACCTATTGCGCGTGTGCAGATTAACTTGAATTATGTTAGAGCGGCCGCAAACGCACCGGTCTATATTTGCCGCTACCCGATCACCGGAAGCACTCGCACACTCGCTCATAGAATAGAATAGAATAGAATGTTTTTTTATTCATGTAAACTTTTTAAAAGTGCTTATGAATAGTCAGGTAGTTTTAATTTACCACTGGTTCATAGCTCAGCAACAATCCTATCCCAACTACACACTCGCTCCTCGTTGCTTGCCGAGTCATTCCCAGGTTTTAGCTTAACTCGTTTCTCACTAATCGTCGACGGTGGGAGCAATGCCTAACTAAACCCGGAGAGCTATTCTAGGAAGAGTCCATACGACACGAGATGATACATTAAGTCCTTGGTCCTAATCAAATGTAACAACAAACTGTAACGAAGCCCATTGTAGCAGCTCACTACGATACCACAATCAATTTATCAACAGTTCAGCGACCTCCAACACCTATTGCGCGAGTGCAGATTAACTTGAAGTATGTAGCTAGCTAAGAATCAGTTTATTGTTTTTTTTTAACTAGCTGGTGCCCGCGACTTCGTACGCGTGAATTTAGATTTTTAAAAATCACGTGGGAACTCTTAGATTTTTCGGGATAAAAAGTAGCCTATGTCACTCTCCAGGTCGTGCACGCACGTCGCCCGCGCTCGCTCGTCCCGAGTTGACGCGGAGGCTGTGAGCGTTCCCTCCCCGATTGCCATTTCGACCTGACGCGTACTATAGCTTATGCCTGCGACTTCGTCGGCGTGGACTACACAAATTTCAAACCCCTATTTTACCCCTTTAGGAGTTGAATTTTCAAAAACCTTTCTGATAACTGATGTATTCGGTATACTTAATAGCTATCTGCATGCCAAATTTTAGCCCGATCCGTCTAGTAGTTTGAGCTGTGCGTTGATAGATCAGTCAGTCAGTCAGTCACCATTTCCTTTTATATATTAAGATAAGGAACAAATCATAAAGTATTTCGAATTCTTACGTTGGTGTTTAGTATTTTAGCCGGAACGTGTGCGCCCGAGCTAAATGAAATTATCTAATAATAAGAGTAACGAGACGCCCGCGCTGCGCCGGCGCATCTCGCTGCGCAGTAAACGGCAATAATGTTGCAAAATAAAAAAAAAACATTCGCTGACTCAAACGGACTTTGAGCTTTTAATTATTATTAAATCGTGTCCAGTAATTTAACTAGCATTAACATGCATTATATATTTTATGCTTGCAACTTCGTCCGCGTGGACTACACATTCAAACCCCTATTTCACCCGCTTAGGGGTTGAATTTTCAAAAATCCTTTCTTAGCGGATGCCTACGTCAGATAAATCAAACAAAAATAAAAAAAATCTGTTTTAGGATGTACAGGTAAAGCCTTTTCATAATATGATACCGCATTTGGTATATTATTAATCTTACTTTGAAAGTTGAAAACTAACTTTTTGTTCATTAACACATTTTAATTTTTTTGAGATGTAACCACAAATTCACGGTTTTCGGATTTATTCCTTTACTTGTGCTATAAGATCTACCAAATTACATGATAGGACTAGGTCAGCGGGAAGTACCCTATAGAATTTCTTGACAGACACAACGGACAGACAGACAACAAAGTGATCCTATAAGGGTTCTTTTTTCCTTTTGAGGTACGGAGCCCTAAAAATACAAGCATTTACACTAAACAAGCAATCCTGTTTGATTTAACCAATTAATTAATACCGGTAGAGACTGAACTCCGCTGTAGTTTATTTTTCGCTGTTACTATACGATTTGCAGGAATTTAATTTGGGCGTGCGCCGGGCTCGAATAGACTACCCCCGTGCCTAATGAGATTTTCGTCTGCATTGCACTTCAAGTGCCATTGGCGGCTCAACCCGCCTCTAGACGCCATCGAGCTAGATCGTCATGATCAACTCTCAGAATGTGAAGGGTTCATGCCATACTCTGTCACGCCGGCCCATTGTGGATTAGCAGACGAGCTAGATGTATGTATATTGTTATTTAATTTTCACACTATTCACAACCACATTTACGTGACGTTACGATTTTAGTATTATAATATTTTGTAAAAATATTTCTACTGAATTTATGCAATACAAGACTTATATTTTTTTAACATATAAATTTGAGTGAAATAACGACTTTATATTTTCTTTATTTTAATCAACTCAGCCTCAAATATCAATTTATAAAATGACCAGCTTATTCTCGCGACTTCGTCCAGACCCCTTTTTCACCCTCTTAGGAATTGAATTTTCAAAAATCCTTTCTTAGCGGATGCCTACGTCATAATAGCTATCTGCATGCCTTTCAGCCCGTTTCGTTCAGTAGTTTGAGCTGTGCATTGATAGATTAGTCAGTCAGTCAGTCACCTTTTCCTTTTATATATTTAGATTAATATGATTTTATCAGTTTAATAATCACATGTACCTGCAAATTATGCGGTTGAATGCGCGATTGAATCGTTCGGTCGTGGTATGGCTGATGCCGCCACCTCGTCGCTCTGCGGCGTTGCAAATGTTATTTTGCTTGTCAGACTCATCTTCTTTGACAGTAATTTTGAAACGTAGTGGTTGCATAGGTATACATACTCCATTTACAATTTGACGAGTAAAATCTTACAAAAGGGACAGAAAACTTAATTTTGTAATATAAATTTTCCTCATAAGAAGAATAAGTCACTAAGCGGGCGACGGAGAGAGCTCTGCTTGAAGTTTCTCTACGTGATCAAATCAGAAATGAGGAGATTTGTAGGAGAACTAGAGTAACCGACATAGCTCAATGGGTTACGAAGTGGCAATGGGCAGGGCACTTAGTTTGTAAAAGCGATAGACGTTGGGGTCTCAAGTCTCAAGGTGTTGTAATGGCGAACTCGCACCGGAACACGCAGTGTTGGAAGACCCCCCCCGCTAGGTGGACGGACGACATCAGACGAGTCGCAGGGAGCCGCTGGATTCAGGCGGCGCAAGACCGTGGCGTGTGGAAGTCCCTACAAGAGTCCTATGTCCAGCAGTGGACGTCTATCGGTTTGTTGATGATGATCTATTTGAGATCAAAAGTGTGCCTTAACTTGTCAACCTACTTACTATGACACTATACTGGTTTTATGATATGAATCGGGTGACATATTTTCTAAAGAAGGAAAAATCCTGAGAAAAAATTTCAAATGAAGAAAATCAAGAGAAAAATCTAATTGCTGGTATGAACATAAATTCCTTAACATCCCGTCAATATTCAACCTCACAAGTCGCTTATAAATATCTCTTTAAATATAACAAAGTAACAGACATTTAGAGAAAATTTGGCAACTGACAAAGTGTCACGTAAAAATCCCGAAAGGACCGATTCCCGTGACACGTGACACGTATTATGTGTTCGAGCCGAGTTGTACACGCCGCCTGTCAAATATATCTTGTCTTATCCTCTTATGTTTAGTTCCAAGTTTAGTTTACGGATAAAACGTTTTCAGTCATTGACTTATAATAGTAGGTAGGTATAGACGAGGGCTCACAAACGAATTCACATCGCTCAAGTGCCTGGTTTGCACACATATACACATCATCATCATCATCAACCAATAGACGTCCACTGCTGGACATAGGTCTCTTGTAGGGACTTCCACACACCACGGTCTTGCGCCCGCCTGGATCCAGCGGCTCTCTGCGACTCGTCTGATGTCGTCCGTCCACCTAGTGGGGGGTCTTCCAACGCTGCGTCTTCCGGTGCGAGGTCACCATTCTAGCACCTTGGGGCCCCAACGTCACTTCAGCTTCGCAACCCGTTGAACTATGTCGGTTACTCTAGTTCTCCTACGGATCTCCTCATTTCTGATTTGATCACGTAAAGAAACTCCAAGCATAGCTCTCTCCATCGCCCGCTGAGTGACTCTGAGCTTTTTAAATAAATAAAAAACAAAAAAAACTTTTTTATTCAAATAAACTTTTACAAAAACTTTCGAATAGTCGGATGCATCTACCACTGGTTCGGAATGCCTTTCCTACCGAGAAGAACCAGCAAGAAACTCGGCGGCTGTTCTTTTCAAATATTTGATATAAGTACAAGATTATGCCATGTATAAAATAGTATTTGCAGTCTTGTGCGTTGCTGGAACGAGCTGCAGGTCAAATCCACGCTCTTTTATCATTTAGATAATCTTCAATTGTGTAATTTTCTTTCTTTCTTATGAGGCCCACAGTTAGCGACATGTACACATGTATGTTTCTTATTACGAAATGTAGAAAAAGATTTTATAATATCAACAACTTCAGTTTAAACAAAGTTTAATAACGATTGCAAAATATTTATATTTAAGACCTCTTGTCATCGACAATAAATTTAAAATATTCGAATGTTTCAAACGAAAACAAAAATATTTATTTTAAAATAAAACTTAGGAGCTAAGCAATAAGTCAAAAAAATTGAGTAACTTGAAATACTTAAGCTTTTTGGCTGGTATTTTTCGGACCGCATTTGAAGCACTTATTTCATTTCTTGAGCATTTTATTTCAATGTTTCCAGCTCATCCGAAACGATAATCAGTAGGTAACCTTATTATAAACTAGCTGATGCCCGCGACTTCGTACGCGTGGATTTAGGTTTTTAAAAATCCCGTAGGAATTCTTTGATTTTCCGGGATAAACAGCAGCCTAAGTCACTCTACAGGTCTTTAACTATTACCGTGCAAAATATCACGTCAATCCGTTGCACCGTTGCGACGTGATTGAAGGACAAACCAACAAATCAACAAATGAAAATTCAACCCCTAAGAAGGTAAAATAGGGGTTCACACGTGGATGAAGTTGCGGATATAAGCTAGTTACTTAATAAAGCAACATAATATCATACTAAGTAAATGAGCGCCTTAGAAATTAATTTTACCAAGAAATGCAAAATTGGCAATACCGAGTCACCGTGTTTCGCTGATCGTTGAGATTATTTCGAGAATACAAAACAAATGCTAAGCCGAAAACGACAAAACGTCGCCCGACCGAACACCAACGCCACGTGCGGGAACATCGTAAATTCACATACGTTTTGCTTTTGTGTTCGATAATTTTCGCCTGGTGTGTTTACTGGAAAACAGTGCTGACTGCTGGCACAAGAATATGAAACACATTTTGTACTATATTTTACGTAAATTGGAGTTCCTTACTACACCCATTTAAACAATGTGTTTGTTAATAAAATGATATCGAGGATTGCCTATGTTCTTTCAGTTGAAGCCATTTTTCATCTCTGCTGATTTAGAAGAATCACGCCACACGAAATCCTCCCAATTTTTTCATTGCGAAGGTGTTATATCTATATTTATGAGAGCATTATACTGTGCAGTGGCAAATAATACGTTTCCCACGATCCTTCCTTCCGCGAGCATGCGAGGCTGGCTTCGTCTGGTATTTCCGTTGCGGTATCACATCCTCCGTGGGCCTTTCAAGCGGGTGGGTGAGTTCAATTTGCAAAAAAATGGCATAATAGCCTAAAAATATTTGGGAAAAGTAAGGAAATTCCATCAAAGAATTTAAGTTATAACTAGAAAAAATACTAAATGTATATATAACTTTAGCTTATTTCCGCGAATTCGAACGCATCGACTACACTAGTAAGGAGTAAAATCGTACTTTTGACATGATATTGGACACATAAAGTTAAAATGTAGCATGAGAAGTCATATTTTATGCATTATACCTAACAATTGAACACATCTCTCACACAAAAGCGAATTTATTGTGGCATTGGCTTGAGATAAAAATTTAAATGAGCTGTCATTTTAAGCGCGCATATTTGACGATAAACCTCTTGACAAAGAGACCGGTGACGATCGCTCGACGAAGATAGCTGTTACCGTTAAATTACAAAGCACAATATTTGGGTTATTTGAACAATAAAGGAGACGCGAGAATCTGACGATCTTTCTGGCTAAGCGGTGGAATGTCACTTTAACAATCTTCTGGTCTAATCCTAATTTAGGATTTTTAATTAATTTTGTTATGTTTTTAATTAGTTTTGATCTAAATCTAAATCTATACTAATATTATAAAGAGGTAATGTCGTTAAGTTTGTTTGTAGGGGGTAATCTCTGAAACTACTGAACCGATTTTGAAAATTCTTTCACCAATAGAAAGCTGCATCACTCTTGAGTGACATAAGCTATATTATATACACGCGGGCGAAACCGCGGGGATCAGCTAGTAATATATAAAAGGAAAAGGTTATTGACTGACTGACTGACTGTTCTATCAACGCACAGCTCTACCACTGGACGGATCGGGCTGAAATTTGGCGTGCGGATAGCTATTAAGCCGTAGACATCCGCTAAAAAAGGATTTTCTAAAATTCAACCCCTAAGAGGATAAAATATGGGTTTGAAATTTGTGTAGTCCACGCGGACAAATTCGCGAGCATAAGCTAGTATTATATAAATGGAAAAGGTGATTGACTCACTGATCTGTCAACGCACAGCTCAAACTCAAACCAACAAACCAATAAACCAACAAACAAACACACTTTCGCATTAATAAATAAGGGTACTGATTGTAATGTACTGAAATCGTGCAGAAGATAGCAATAAAATAGATATATTATAGTAAATAAAAAACCGGCCAAGTGCGAGTCAGGCTCGCGCAATGAGGGTTCCGTACTACAGTCGTATTTTCTCGACATTTTGCAGGATAATTCAAAAACTATGATATATAAAAATAAATAAAAATCTGTTTTAGAATGCACAGGTTGAAAATACTAATTATTAGTTCATGACCACAATTTAATTTTTTTTGCGTGATCTAACCCTAAATTCACGGTTTTCAGATTTTTCCCCAAATGTCAGCTATAAGATCTACCTACCTGCCAAATTTAATGGTTCTAGGTCAACGGGAAGTACTCTGTAGGTTTCTTGACAGACAGACAACAAAGTGATCCTATAAGGGTTCCGTTTTTCCTTTTGAGGTACGGAACGTACCTAAAAACCATATACCTACCAATTAAATAACCTTAGTTGCCTTTTCAAAGCAAATACCTGTTATGAAAAAAAACGAATGCATCAATGTTAAAGTGTAAAAATGCAGTAATAATATGCATAATATTAGCATATGCAATTCACCAGCCATGGGAAATATTAGTGCCGCATGCTCGCCCGTGTCGACTTCCTACAAGCCGGCACATCGCAGCCAGTGCCGTGCACAGTGTTTGAAGCCAGGGTAGGCATTAGTTAGTTAGGTAGGTGCCTGTTTACTGGCAGATCATAATGAAAAATATGCATTGAGCTATTGCAACTGGGGTAAGCAGTGCATTTATGCCTCTACTAGCTTATGCTCGCGACTTCGTCCGCGTGGACTACACCAACTTTAAACCCCTATTTCACCCCCTTAGGGGTTGAATTTTCAAAAATCCTTTCTTAGCGGATGCCTACGTCATAATAGCTATCTGCATGCCAAATTTCAGCCCAATCGGTCCACTAGTTTGAGCTGTGCGTTGATAGATCAGTCAGTCAGTCAATCAGTCAGTCAGTCAGTCAGTCACCTTTTCCTTTTATATATTTAGATGACCTGCACGCCACTGATCGCAGCACCTATCTGTGAGTTCATTATAACGACTATGTTAGCAGGGGTACCTACTCCCTACCTACCTATAGGTACAGGGTGTAACTAGAACGCTGGCAAAAACGAAGACAGGTGATAGTACTGATGATTACTGATATGATAACTTAAAAAAAACGCAAAAATATAAATAAAATATCCTATAACTTTGTAATTTCCTATAATGTTCTCAAAGGTGTGTGAGGTCTACCAATCCGCACATGGCCAGCGTGGTAGACTATAGCCAAAAACCCTTCTCACTCTGAGAGGAGACCCGCGCTCTGTAGTGAACCGGTGATGGGTTGATCATGATGATGATGATGATAATTTTGTAAGAGTTTATACGATATATTGCAAATAAAACATCTGAATGACGCCACAGGTCAACGAACGTTCCGTTAGTAGGTCACTCGGAGTTAATGCCGCGTCGTAGGTGGGGCATTGACCCGAGTTTTGCACGCTATACATTGCGGGTTTGAAAAATACTAAATCACTAAAACTACAAAATGGGGCAAATGGTTATTGATATTGGATTGTGTTTAGTTAGTATAACAATAACGCTAAGTTTTTGCTAGCGTTCTGGTTACACCCTGTATGTATAGCGGTATAGGCAGAGTGAACTAGAGTGAGGGAGCTCTCGGTTTGATCCTGAATTCACGATAATATGTCAAATATTAGGCTATGATCAGAGTGAACTATTGTGACGTAAAATGAGCTACTTTAGGGCTACCTGCGTACCTATAGTCCGCTGTCATCAGGTCATCATCAGGTGGGGATGGCAATCGGGGTATGAGGCGGGGGGACATCTGAACATTTCCCACAGTTCACGACAGTTAGGGAACTTCTAACGAAACATCGAGGCTTCGACGTCATCGGCAGGTGTCAAATGTAAGTATAGTACGCGACAGGTCGAGGTGGCAATCGGGGAGGATGCCCCGCACACCCGCACAGCCCACACGCTAACCCAGTGTGGGCGAGCGTGGGTGACGTGCGGATGTGCACTGTGCAGGGCGTCCCTCACCCCACACCCCGCTTGCCATCCCGACCTGTCACGGACTATAGGTACGAATGAAATTGAGTACAAAGAAATAAATAAATAAAAAATAAAAAGAGCCTCAATAGCTCAACCGGTATAGGAGTGGACTGAAAGCCGAATGGTCGACGGTTCAAACCCCGCCCGTTGCACTATTGTCGTACCTACTCCTAGCACAAGCTTGACGCTTAATTGGAGAGGAAAGGGGAATATTAGTCATTTAAAAAATGGCTAATATTCTTTAAAAAAAAAAAAAATGCAAATGCCATAAAGAAATTTTAGAAAATTCCAACTAAATAACCTAACTCCACAATCTATCACACCGATCTATAGGGAACTATCGAACCAATAGCTATATCTGTCGGTATATCAAAGCTAATAAATAGCATAGGAATACGTTTTTGAGACATAAAAATACCGCGGAGCCGCTTGATATATTTTTAAAATAAAGCGGCACTTTTGATGTGAACGAATTTGTTTTTTTTTGTTTTATCGGCCGTAAATGCGGTGTAGAGTTGTTGACTTGAGTTCTTTTTGGCACTGGTTGTATTGATCCTTATTAGTTTAACAACTTATTTGTTTCCTGACTATGAGATTTAAGTTACACCGCAAGAAGTTTTATTTCAAGAATATACACAAGCTTTTTACTTTAAGATATACGTTTTGACTTTTGACACTCACATACACATACAGTCACACATACACACACACACACACACATAATATTTTCTTTAGTTTCATTTGTTTTCACCGAGCTGGAAGCCCTGTTATCCGAGACACAGTTTTTACTATTTCGGAAAACAGGTGCACAGTAATGTTGTGCTCGTAACTATTCAACGGCTCAACCGATTTTGATAAAATACTACGTCATTAGATTCGCCATGTGAGGTATTTTATATATTAGGTAGGTATTTCAATTCGGCTGGGAAGTTCGCCGTCTCTATACACGTACAGTCGTACATCATCTATGGGAGTTAAGTAATGGCGGTAGTTTTCTCGGTTGAGAGGCATGGAAAGCCGTACTTATTAGTTAGTATTTGTGGTCTTTTTGTCTTCCTGTTTTGTTCTTTGTTGTGTTTTTTCGTTTGTTTGGTGTTGTTGTGTTTTGTATAATTGTAAACTGTGCGCTATGGTCCCAAATAAAAGATTATTATTATTATTATATAGAATTAGGGTACATAAAAATTTTTAACAAATGAAAATGGCTAATTTTATGCGCTTTAATGTGCGGGCTGAAAAAGAGTCAGTGCAAACCGCAGTGGGAGTTTTTTTGAAAACTTGTATAAGTAACTTACTTACTTGTTAAAAGAGCTGGCACCAATTGGAACATAACATCCACGGAGTCGTTCGTTAAATATGATTCGTCCCTATAACCAAGTTTTATTTGTAATAAACAATTTTTGGCTTCTGCAGAAGTCATATTCGTATACGATAATAACACTTTGATGTTTCTGTGAAAGCTCGGTGCAATGCTCTCTAAATGAAACACACGTGCAAGTTTTAGTAGTGATAACACGTGGTTTAGATTGTCACGAACTGAGGATAAAGCTATGGTCACACCTACGTAACTGTTGAAGTCGTCTGTGCATGGCGCCATGCATACCTACCTATCATCATCAACCAATAGACGTCCACTGCTGGACATAGGTCTCTTGTAGGGACTTCCACACGCCACGGTCTTCCGCCTATACAACAACTGGCAGGAAATATTGTAAATCGACCTTTTGAAAGAGATAGCGGCTCCGTGGAGCGTCGTCTCTGTCGTTAAGGTCGACATAACGTCACATAAGTATGAGAGACAGAGACAACGCTCTACGAAGCCGAAACCTCTTTCTAATAGTCGATTTACAATAGTTCCTGCCGGTTGTTGTATAGGCGGAAGACCGTACGATAATATTAACACTTTGATATTTCTGTTAAGGCTCAGCGCAATCAGTACCCATATTATAAATGTGAAAGTGTGTTGGTTTGTTGGTTTGTCCTTCAATCACGTCGCAACGGAGCAACGGATCGAGTTGAGCCGTGAATAGCTAGCAGACAGACAGACAGACACACTTTCGCATTTATAATATTAGTATGGAAGTATGGATTCTGTGCTTTTGTCAAGCAGCACTTATATAGATAAGTGCTGCTTGACAAAAATAAAAATAATTGAACCCTAATAAGCAAAATGCTAATTACCTACTACAAACTTGTATACTAAGTTTAAAATATAATTCCCTATTAATTTGCCACGTGGCAGCATTTATAAGGCGAAACAGGCTTATAATCGCCGTGACAAAATTGCCGTACCCAGCCTCCGAGCCATAAACGCCAGCTATTTAGCCATAACTGTGTTCCGCAGTCCATTGTAAATATACAGACTACAGAAAAAAATAGACGGTAGGTACCCAGACATTTGCCCAAAGAAGCCGATGTCCAAATCCTAGGTCATTGTTGTCTCCACAGAAGAAAGTGCACACTGGTAATAGGTAAATGTAGTAGAGTAATTATTCACATTCGGTTTTGTCATGTCTTGCTGCTGCGGCTTGTTTCATGTCATTTATCATTAATTAATTCTGATTAGTTTTACATGTCTGAATAACAGACTAGCAAGAACTGTCAGGACATTTGGAAACCCCTTCCCCCAACTTCAACCCCATTCACAGCGCGCTTTGCGCGTTGTAGCAGTTTGCTTAGCGCTGCATCGTGTTAACAGCCCTATGAATCCGTTGGATCTAAAACTAGTCGGGTATACTCCGACAAGAAACTGAGTTGAGCCAACAGCCTAAGGGAGATCTGCTATCACAGTGCTCCCCTACGCTAGATCGCTGTTCCTAACACCTTGAGATCCCAACGTCTATTAGTCCTCCAAGTTGCCTTCATAAACTGCAAATTACACCAATATTGCCGTCATCGCATAAAGGTATTGGATTAGTATTCAGTTGCTTCTACGTATCGCCTCACTTTTGATGTGATCTTACGTAGAGAATCTCTTGATCGCCAGCTAAATGAAATAGCTAATACTCTGCAGATTTTAGTCAACTTACGTTGAGATTTAAGCATGCCATTAGACTAAAAAATTATTCATTAAATAGGTACATCCGAAAAGTAGACGATTACTTTACTATGCAAACGCCTGCTTGGCAACTCAATGTAAGTAAAAACCGAACTGGCTTCACTTTTACGAATAATCTTCTTTCTGAGTGCTCCATTCATTATTTCCATCAAGTCTATGTAAAATACTTTGCCACATAGCTTCTAAATATAATTAGTTATTCCAAGATTTAGCTGCGACGACATACTTATTTATTAACTAACATTTTCCAGCGTCTTCGTTTAACAATTTTGTTTTCTTGAATAGATTTTATTGCATGTCCAAAAGATTTAGGCCGAATGTTTTATATAGAAATGGCAAATATAAAACGAAAAGATGACTGACTGATTGATTGACTAATCTATCAAACTACTGGACGGATCGGGGTGAAATTTGGCATGCAGATAGCTATTATGACGTAGGCGTCCGCTAAGAAAGGATTTTTGAAAATTCAACCCCTAAGGGAGTGAAATAGGGGGTTGAAATTTGTGTAGTCCACGCAGACGAAGTCGCGAGCACAAGCTGGTTGCCACTAAAACAGGTGACTCAAATATTACATACCTAACAAATGTATTCATAAAATTAATGGATTTTTAGATAATTCAAAAATACCGCGAAAAATACTTCAGCTTCACAAATCGCGATCCGTTGAACTTTGGTTCTTCTCTCATTTTTATAAAGAAAGAAAGAAAGAAAGTGAGAAAGAAAGAAGAACAAAAGAAAAAGTGTTTATTTGGTACCACAGAAAATAAGAAAAAATCACTCAAAATAAGAAGCGTGGTGTGTGGTACCAAAATGGACTCCACTCAGCATTTGCTGCGCCCATTGACTTATACATTACTTTGTATGGATAGGGCCATTGAGCAAACAAAATGGCACCGATTCAGTGGTGTTTTAGCACCAATGCAACCTCAGTGAAGTCTGGATTTCAAACGGGTCGTTCATTAGTGTCTAAGAGGTGGCGATGATTTATTTGGTTTCAAAACCGTTAAAATTTTGTTTACTTGACCATATTATCTTGTCATTTATATCGATGCTCAAAATAAGATGCGTGGTGTGTGGTACCAAAATGGACTGCAGTCAGCATTTTCTGCGCCTGTGACCCTGGTATGATCAACCGTGTAGAGCAGTGGTAGGTATGTAAATGCTATGGTTTGCGGTTTCAATTGTATTGTTTATATTATTCCTATAATTTATATTATTATGTGTATGCCGGTATATATTGAAATATATGAACATGGAAACCGCAAGCTCAAATATGAATAAAAGATTTACGTCTCGTGTATTGCATTAGTAATTAAAGTTTTCCAAAGAAAACTTACCTACATACTGTCACAATAATGATTTATCTATTTAAATCTCTAACTATTATAGTTAGTTAGAGATTTAAATATTTCCTTGTTTTGACGTATCTGTGAGCAATAGATCTTACGAATTTGTAGTGGATTTCAATGTTTTTTGACGACCTCCCTGGCGCAGTGGTATGGTGTGGTGGGAGGCTTCGGCCGTGGCTAGTTACCACCCTACCGGCAAAGCTGGGGTTCCGGTACGATGCCGTGTAGAAACCAAAGGGGCATGGGTATATTAAAAAAACTGCAATCCCCTTCCAAGTTAGCCCGCTTCCATTTTAGACAGCATCGTCATTTACCATCAGGTGAGATTGCAGTCAAGGGTTAACTTGTATCTGAATAAAAAAATAAAAAATTGTCAATGTTAGGTCATTAACAGGTAGATCAGAGCGTGACTAGTCAGTCATTTAGCTTTTCCTTTTATATGTATGTACATAGACTAGTAACTAGTCTAAAAGGACATTTTAGAAAATTCAACTCCTAAGGGGGTAAAATAGGGGGTTGAAATTTGTGTAGTCCACGCGGATGAAGTCGCGGGCATAATCTAGTAAACTGATAAAACAGACGTACTGAGGCTACAATACCAGCTTGGTTTGTTAATAAGTAATTTATTAAACTGCGTAAAATTCAATCAAAATATCAATAAGTTGCAAAGCAAAAGCTATAATAGGTATTCATTACTCATTAAAATAATAACCATAGTTAAATGAGCAACCAATGTTTTGTATAAAGAGACGTTCTGCAAATACTGTAAATAGGTTAAAATGTAATAATTAATAGGGCTTTGTACGAGTATTAATATTGCTGCGGACCTACGGATTAATTAGGCGCGTTATTAATTAATATTAGTATTAATCAGTATTAATGCTTAATTGATTAATGTTTAACGGTAATTTATATTCGAATTATAATGCTACAGCAAAGATAATAATATTATGAAACTCCAGATACACGTATTTTACAACGTGAAGACAAATTCGTACAGTGCGCGTCAGGAAATATTGTACATCGACCTTTAGAAAGCGATAGCGGTTTTATAGAGCGTTGTCTCTGTCGTTGAGACCAACAAAACGTCACTTAGGTATGACTGATAGAAACAACATTACATTTTCTACAAGCTACTTTTTGCACGCACTACACTTTCACTATAACACCCTACAGCGTGACGTTAATAATTTATAAAGTATGTAAAATATAAATAAAAATCATGATTTTTAAAATTATTCTCTTGAATAATTAAATCTAGCCTGAATAAAACTACCACTATACAAAAAATCACATCATTTTATTACTACAGCGCAAGACCCTATTCTCGCAATTCTATGTCCTACTTTTGATTAAGAATAAATGTTTCAAGTGTTTAAGTAACATAATAGGGCACAAGTGTGCATGATTAATGCCCCAGAAGGTTGGCCCTATCTGTGCAGTTCGGGAACGTTTCATCATCATCATGATCAACCCATCGCCGGCTCACTACAGAACACGAGTCTCCTCTCAGAGTGAAAAGGGTTTTGACCATAGTCTACCACGCTGGCCGTGTGCGGATTGGTAGACTTCACACACCTTTGAGAACATTATGGAGAACTCTCAGGCATGCAGGTTTTCTCACGATGTTTTCCTTCACCGTTAAAGCAAGTGATATTTAATTAAAACGCACATAAATCCGAAAAGTGAGAGGTGCGTGCCCGGGATCGAACCCCCGACCTCCGATTAGAAGGTGGACGTCCTAACCACTAGGCTATCACAGCTTGGGAACGTTAGTACCTACCTAATCGCTGGACCTTGGGCGAGCTTGCGGCGATAGCGGCGGTGACGGGCTGTTTCTCAATTTATATGTACAACTGATAACGATGCAATAGACCTAGTTGATAGCATGAAATATAGGGTACCTAACTCGATTGTGTAACTTTTTTATATTATAGCTGTTCCTTTACAGCTAAACTAGCTTACGCTCGCGACTTCGTCCGCGTGGACTACACAAATTTCAAACCCCTATTTCACACCCTCAGGGGTTGAATTTTCAAAAATCCTTTCTTAGCGGATGCCTACGTCATAATAGCTATCTGCATGCCAAATTTCAGCCCGATCCGTCCGGTAGTTTGAGCTGTGCCTTGATTGATCAGTCAGTCGGTCAGTTATTCAGTCAGTCACATTTTCTTTTTATATAATTTTAGCTAAATAAGTAGATATTATAGTGCTCCAGACAACGCATAGATTAATAATTTTATTGATTTTATCATCATCATCATCACCTTATAGCAGCCAGTCACCACACTACTGAGCACAAGTCTCCATTCAGAATTAGAAGGGTTTTGCCATAGTCTACTACGCTGGCCAAGTTCTTATTGGCGTACGGAAAAGGAATATCATCATCATCATTAACCGATAGACGTCCACTGCTGGACATAGGTCTCTGGTAGGGACTTCCACACGCCACGATCTTGCGCCGCCTGAATCCAATAAAAAAAAAAAACCGGCCAAGTGCGAGTCAGGCTCGCGCAATGAGGGTTCCGTACTACAGACGTATTTTTTCGACATTTTGCAGGATAATTCAAAAACTATGATACATAAAAATAAATAAAAATCTGTTTTAGAATGCACAGGTGAAGACCTTTCATATTATGATATCCCACTTGATATATTATCTTACTTAGAAAATTGAAAATACTAATTATTAGTTCATGACCACAATTTAATTTTTTTTGTGTGATGTAAGCCTAAATTCACGGTTTTCAGATTTTTTCCCAAATGTCAGCTATAAGATCTACCTACCTGCCAAATTTCATGATTCTAGGTCAACGGGAAGTACCCTGTAGGTTTCTTGACAGACAGACAGACAGACAGACATACAGGCAGACAGACAGACAACAAAGTGATTCTATAAGGGTTCTGTTTTTCCTTTTGAGGTACGCAACCCTAAAAAGAGAGCAATGGTAAAAGGAAGACAACGATATACTCGTAGTGCGCAGGAGTTGAACACTCGCAAATATTTTATTATCTGTAAACATTGCGTTTGTATGTGTGAGTAATCGTGCACTTCCAATTTTATTAAAATAGTGCGGTTTGATTTGTCTCGATACTTGATGATGCATTTCATGAGGAAGTAAGTTTAAAATATTATTACGGAGAAATAGAGGAAAATATTTTAGAATTTTTCGTACAGTAAGCATACGCTACTCAGCTTTGAATGAAAACTAGCCCGTGACCTTGTCACAGCTGAAAACCAGCGCCCTGCATTTTATGCGTGACATTACACCAGACCAGGATTGTGGTGTCACAGATAAAAACGTTACGTTTGTATATTTTGTTTTTATCTGTGACTTTAACAATAATTAAATGTATTTTCTTTCTTTTCTTGTACGGGTGGATTTAGGTTTTTAAATTTTCCGTGGAAACTACATTTTCCGGGACAAAAAGTAGCCTATGCCACTCCCCAGGTCTTTCATTCTTGTCACCTATGCAAGAAATCATGTCATTCCATTGCTTCTTTCCAGCGTAATTGAAAAACAAATCGACAACACTTTTGCAATTTTAATATGGGTAGTGTTGAAGTTTTTTAGAATTTATAATATTATACAGAATCGCAAGTTCATAAAGCCCACGACGTTTTTCTTAAGTTTTATATAAATAAATTTAAGTTAATTGTATATAGTAAAAAGTAATAATTTAAGTTAACTATCGCATCAGTTAGCCTGTAATGATAGTTTTAAGTTGTCAAATCAGTACCCTTATTATAAATGCGAAAGTGTGTTTGTTTGTTGGTATGTTGGTTTGTTGATTTGTCCTTCAATCACGTCGCCACGGTGCAACGGATTGACGTGATTAGTCCATGGGTATAGATAAAGACCTGGAGAGTAACATAGGCTACTTTTTATCCCGGAAAATCAAAGAGTTTCCACGGGATTTTTAAAAACCTAATTCCACGCGGACGAAGTCGCGGGCATCAGCCAGTAAATAAATAAAAATAAGTTAAAGTATCAAAATCATTCAGTCCAACTGTACGTTTGCATGTGTGGATGTAAACAAGCTATGCATGTGTGCATACAAACACAGCGTGTTGTTCACATCGTAGCATTGAGCGAGGTCATGGCACTCGGCGCGTGCGACGATAATATACTTTATAGGTACTTGTATTGCATTGTATAGTATATCATAGTGATACTGCACTGCTATACTTATCTAAGTGTAAGTCCCGCAAATTGCTAATGCGTTTGACCGCCATTTTAGTGACGTCAGCACTAGACTGAAGTTTCGAGCTGATGCTATATTTTTACTTAAATATAAGTCAAATGATGTCAAAATGAAGTCATTTTGATGTTAATGAAACATGGTTCCAGCGCAATAGTAATTTGCGGGACTTAAAAAGCTAATCATCATCATTATCAAGCGATAGACATCCACTGCTGGGCATAGGTCTATTTAGGAACTTTCATAGTCTACGCCACGGTCTTTCGCCGCCTGAATCCAGCGGCTCCCTGCGATAGTGTGAAGGATAACATCGCAAGGAAACTTGCCTGCTTGAGAGTTTTGCATATTGTTTACAAAGATGTATGAAATTTGCCATAGCGTAGTGGACTATGACCTAATTCCTTCTCATTCTGATAGGAATGTCAACAATACACCAAGATACTAGGTAAGTAGTAGGTAAATTTTTCAACACGACATTGGCAAAGAAAGCAATTCTGTCTGAAAATATCATTTCAATGAAAATTAAACATAATGAATATTTACATAACAAAAAGGCGTATTCTGGCGTATTCATAGCCCTTTGTTATTATTTATTGTCCGTAAGCAAATGAAAATAAGCTTCTACAGACTGTCCGACAGGGTCGGCTGACGAATCGCTTAGCGACTTTTTAGACTGAGGAATGAAAGACACATTTCATATATTGTCACATTCATTTGCAAATCCCTGATGAGTGCACGGAAGCACAAATTGACGACAGTTAGGAAACTTCTAACAAAACGTCACCACGACCCGTGCAATTGGGTTAAAATATCGACAAATGAAAACATCAAAGTAATCGTGGTAAGTACCCGTTATCTACATCAAAATATTCGTTGTATTGTAAGTTACATATGGATGCAAGTAGCGTCATCTAGTGTCATTATGTGGAGACTGCCACAAATCTGCTATGTCTAACCGCAAACCTTAACATCTACGAGTACAGTGGACGATAATGTTGTTATGGTGTTTGAAGTTGGTATGTCTATAGAGGCCTTTGGTCTGAGGCCTTGAAAGACTGTGTGACGTACATTTGCATAAGTGCTGATGAGTGCACGGAAGGCCGAGTGAAGTACGAATTTTGCACATAAGGAAACAAGCGGCTGAGTTCATAAAAATATGACGGCCGCTTCAATAATTTAATCTTAATACCGTTTGTGTGATATGACAATTCCTTATAACTTCATTTGTGCGATTCAGTCTCCATAGTGAGTGATTGGAGGTACCAGTGGCGCCATCTAGTTCATTTGTTGTAAGTTGCGTATGAATACAAGTAGCGTCATCTAGTGTAAATGTGTAGTGACTGCCACAAATCTGCTGTATCTAACCTCAAACTTCAACATCTACCAGTACAGTGGGTGACAATGTCATGGTGTTTGAAGTTGGTATGTCTATAGAGGCCTTTGGTCTGAGGCCTTGAAAGACTGTAGTGTCACATACATTTGCATAAGTGCTGATGAGTACACGGAAGGCCGAGGGAAGTACGAATTTTGCACATAAGGAAACAACCGGCTGAGGTCACATGACGGCCGCTTCAATAATTTAATCTTAATACGTTTGTGTGATATGACAATTGTTTATTTTGTTTAAATATTACTAGTGACCCGACCCGGCTTCGCACGGGTGCAATGTAGATTCTAATGGGGATTTTTTTGTTATATTTCAATCGAGTCGTCCGCTTGATTTCTTCCTTCTTCGGCGGTGTTCCTATTAGATTACAACATGGGTTTATTCAATGGGCGACCCAAATTCCTGAAAGGCCGGCAACGCATTGATGGTTCCTCTGGTACAGCAAATGTTCATGGGCGGCGGTAATCACTTAACATCAGGTGACCCGCCTGCTAGTTTCATCGGTATTTTAATTTAAGAAAACACTTTCGATTGTCAAATTGTGGAATTTGTAAGTTAATAAAATAAGTGATAATTACGTACATATATAAATATACTATAATTTAGAGGTTACAGTAATTAAAGCCCGCTACAGGTTGAGATGGCAATCGGGGTATGAGGCAGGGGGACGCCTCACACACCCGCACGTCACCCGCACTATCCCGCAACGGGTTACCACAGGGGCTGTGCGGGTGTGCGGAGCGGTCCCTCCCCGACTGCCATCTCGACCTGTCGCATACTATAGGTACTTCTTCAATATAATTTTTTTGAACTCAAATGCTGTATTTTCCCGTTTACCTAATCACAGAAACGATCTGTCCATCATCATGACACGGATAAAGCAATGTGCCAATTAGTCTTCGATTCCAACTAAACATATTACTTGCAAAACCATTTCAGATAAATCTGATAAAATACAGGAAAATGTAAATAAGAATCATCATCAACTCTTTACACATGAGCATGAGTCCACTACGCTGGGACCAATCCAAGGCGAATTGGCAGACTTCTCGCACATGGTCAGCGTGGTAGACTATGGCCAAAACCCTTCTCACGCTGAGAGGAGACCCGTGCTCTGTACTGAGCTGGCGATGGGTTGATGATGATGATGATGAAGATGAATTAATATTATCATCTTCACGTGTAACAAGAAATCCCATTCTTGATTCTGATAACGCGTCGTCGTCGGGAGCAATTAGCGATTATTCTCCGAAGTAATTTTACATTTTATCGCCTTATTACTTTTTTGCGACTCGATCGCGTCGCGATAGGAATCCCCATAGATTTTTTTTACATTGCCAACTTATTTATAGCATGTGTAAAATGTTTCGATAAAACTTATAATGTACCAGCTTATGCTCGCGACTTTGCCCGCGTGGACTACACAAATTTCAAATCCCTATTTCACCCCCTTGGGGGTTGAATTTTCAAAAATCCTTTCTTAGCGGATGCCTACGTCATAATAGCTATCTGCTTGCCAAATTTCAGCCCGATACGTCCAGTAGTTTGAGCTGTGCGTTAACAGATTTGTCAGTCAGTGGATGCGTGGATTTATCAGCGGGGATGAATGTTTAGAAATCCCGTGAAAACCATCAATTTTTACGAAAACCCAGAATTAAGTTTGCGAATCCTGTATCTCAGAGTACCCGCCCTTCCTCCTCTGTCACAGATTAATATTTTCAGCAAAATACAAAATTTAAAAATACACATGTGTGTGTACAATTATAATAACAATTATAATATTACAAATTATACCTATTTGCTGCATCGTTACTTGCCAACAGGTTTGAAAGTCTGTAAATTAAAAAATCAAACGAAACCGTGGGCTGTCGCTAGTTCAGTAGCGGTTTTCCAAGGACTATTTTACGGAAAGTAATTTAGCAAAACCTTGCGCTTGACATTGTATACTTATCTAAAATTGGCCAATAAAATTAATTACGATAGATTAATTGGTACTCCATGGTGCCAAGGTTAGGACAACTGGTTCTGAAACCTGTTTTATTTGCGCGTGTCATAAAGATTGTTTTTTGTGATGACGGTCATCTATGACATTTCTACATATGGTTTTAATGTTTTTTTTAACATATAATATCGCAGGTTTGAATGCCATATTTTTTCTTGTGATTTGGTACACATAAAATAGACAAAAACGTTCGATTCAGTTATGGTACAGTTCAAACAACCATAATGAGCTCAATATGAAGTAGATATATACCACTTTTGGGGAAGCTTCAGAGTCTTGATCACCGCCGAAAAGTTGCCGGCCTATCGGTGTTTTACAGAATATATGTCGGAGAGTGTGCTCAGGAGCTGTTCGATCTTGTCCCTCCCTCACCTTTCTACCACCGTACCGCAAGACACCGGGCGAGTTTCTACCCCTATGTCGTCAACATTCCATCTTCGCGTACGAAATGCTTTGCGTCATCATTCCTTATACGCATGGCTAGGGTTTGGAGTACTCTTCCTAGATCAGTGTTTCCTGCCAATTATAATCCGGGTATCTTTAAAACTAGAGTGAATAGGCACCTTCTAGGCAAACGCGTCCCACGTTAGACCACATCATCACATCCCATCAGGTGTGATCGTGGACAAGCGTGCGCCTAAATAAAAAAAAAGTTATTTCGAAATTACAGACAGACAGTTCAATTTTATATATTAGTGTGGATTAACTGATAATTATTATAATACTTATTTGATTTGACAACAAAAAAGTTATCTGAGATTCTTCAATATACCAATAAGTGCAGGGTGCATAATATAATATTGTGTTGTTTTCCATTGTTTACGTCCATTCGGAAGGAGTCAAGTTTTTCCGGTTGGGTAAGTTAGTCATAATTATTGGTAAAGCCACCCATTATAAGACCTTGTGTTTTCTTGCGATAAAATCACACGTACTTAATGTACTACTTTTAAACTAAATGTCAATTGTAAATGTATTATTTCAGATTCCAGTTTTATATAGCTCTTTATAATTATTGGGTACTAGCTGATGCCCGCGTGGAATCAGTTTTTTAAAAATCCCGTGGAAACTCTTTGATTTTCCGGGATAAAAAGTAGCCTATGTCACTCTCCAGGTCTTTATCTATACCTATGCAAAAAATCACGTCAATACGTTGCACCGTTGCGACGTGATTGAAGGACAAACCAACAAACAAACATACTTTCGCATTTATAATGAGGGACAACATCAAAAATAAATTATTTCTCAATGATTATTAATTAGAGGGCCTTCTAAAATACGTAAAATCCACGTCCTTTATTATTAGCTCTTGACTCCGCAGGGTCTTCCGCACTCTTATTTGACTTTCGCAGCAATACCTGTTTCGCCGCTTTTCACCTGACTGGGAATATGCCCGATTGAATCACACCAGTGATTTCTGTGACTAGTTTTATTATTTCTGGTGGTATTTGGTCAGGGCTTGGTGCTTTTTTCAGCTTGGTCCAATTTCGCACTTTCCTGAGTTCGTCCTCAGTGGCTTCTGGCACTGCTTGTGAAAGAGTACCCCAACTATCTCCTATATTTTCTTCATACTAATTTGAATAGGAGGAGTGCCTTTTAATTTCTTAGTCACAATCCTATATCCAAGTCCCCAGACATATTGATCAACCTCTTCGCAGATAGCTTCCCAACGCTTATCTTTAGCTTTTATTATTACTTTTTGTAGTACAAACCCAGCTTCTTTATATTTCTGTCTATACATATCAGACTGCAGGTCACGCTCATTTTTGTTTTTTATTTTTTTTTGTGTTTGCCCTCGTGTATCTTCTTCTGCACTTGATACTCGTATCTGCTATTTTACCGTTCCACCATTATATTTCCTTCTTCTTTTTTCCGTGGCATTGACGCATCACAGGCTTTGGTAGTCGTGTTAATTAAATCTACAGCCAGTCTTTTTTGGGATTATTAAGGTCCCAATGCTCGCTGTAGTCTCATTCCTAGTTGCCCAGCTGAGTGTGTGGTTATCCCGCCACTGCTCGAATGACAGTGCCTCGTAGGTTGTCCAGCAGGGAGCACCACGACAACAGTTTGGTTGCCGTCGCACTCTGGCGCGTGCAGGTGAGGTTGATATTTGGATTGGTAAAGATATTAGTTACCGTTCATCCCTTGCTCCCTGACAAGACGGATCAGGACAGCATTCTTCGCGAGTTTCGAGAGTAATTCCGTCTTCTTGAGCATCTTAAGGGACTTGTAATGCACGAGTGCTGCCATGTAAATGAGCGTGGCTGCTGTCTCAATTTCCGTGTAGTTTGTTGAATCGCACACCCACGACAAATATTGTATAAAATCCTGTGCCACTACTGGTTGGATCTGAAATTCCAATATACTCAAAATAAGTCTCTCCGTAAATTTCAAAACCTTAGCAGAATAGGCATTACCGCCAATTATGACCATCTTCTTGGCAAATTAGAAATTTTCATGTATTTCCAAATAGCGAGCGGCAGCAACCGTATTCAAATACCAGGCTGCCGTTTGTTGCAATACTGCAGGATTTCCTCTTTTGTGTTTTTTTTAGAGTGCACGTTAGTGAACCTTTCCCCCCCCCCCCCCCCAGAATACGAGGGGCGACCTGGAGCCCTGGCTATAGTCGATAACGAGGTAATATCAAAATCTCCAGGAAGGGATTCTCCGGCACCGCATACAGCACGGGTACCCTCCTGAGGTAGTTTCTATTTTTGATCCGCTTTATCCATGGTTTGCTGCTTTGTTTTTTTACTCCTACTGTCCAGTCCTTTTTGGGACTATTTAGGTCCCAAGGCTCGCTATAGCCTCATTCGGCTAGTTGAGCCCAGCTGAGTTCGTGGTTATCCCGCCACTGCTCGGTCGCCAGCGTCCAGCAGGGAGCACCACGACAACAGCTTGGTTGCCGTCGCCATCCGGCGCGTGCAGGTGAGGTTGACATTTAGATTGGTTAAGATATTAGTTACCGTTCATCCCTTGCTCCCTGACAAGACGGATCAGGACAGCATTCTTCGCGAGTTTCGAGAGCAATTGCGTCTTCTTGAGCATCTTCAAGGCGTTGCATATAGAAGCGGCGGCTGCTAACGCTGAAGGGTACACCTTAAGGGACTTGTAAATCACAAGTCTTGTCATGTAGATGAGCGTGTCCACTGTCTCAATTTCCATGTAGTTCGTTGAATCGCACACCCCACGACAAATATTGTATAAAATCCTGTGCCACTACTGGTTGGATCTGAAATTCCAATGTACTCAAAATAAGTCTCTCCGTAAATTTCAAAACCTTAGCAGAGTAGGCATTACCACCACTTATAACCATATTTTTGGCAGATTGGTAATTTTCATGTATTTCCAAATAGCGAGCGGCAGCAACCGTATTCAAATACCAGGCTGCCGTTTGCACTACTGCAGGATTTCCTATCGGGCCGTTGACATCCAAATACCATGCAGCCGTTTGCACTACTGCAGGATTGCCTCTCGGGCCGTTGACATCCAAATACCATGCTGCCGTTTGCACTACTGCAAGATTTCCTCTCGGGCCGTTGACATCCAAATACCATGCCGCCGTTTGCACTACTGCAGGATTTCCTCTCGGGCCGTTGACATCCAAATACCATGCTGCCGTTTGCACTACTGCAGGATTTCCTCTCGGGCCGTTGACATCCAAATACCATGCCGCCGTTTGCACTACTGCAGGATTTCCTCTCGGGCCGTTGACATCCAAATACCATGCTGCCGTTTGCACTACTGCAGGATTTCCTCTCGGACCGTTGACATCCAAATACCATGCTGCCGTTTGCACTACTGCAGGATTTCCTCTCGGGCCGTTGACATCCAAATACCATGCTGCCGTTTGCACTACTGCAGGATTTCCTCTCGGGCCGTTGACATCCAAATACCATGCTGCCGTTTGCACTACTGCAGGATTTCCTCTCGGGCCGTTGACATCCAAATACCATGCTGCCGTTTGCACTACTGCAGGATTTTCTCTCGGGCCGTTGACATCCAAATACCATGCTGCCATTTGCACTACTGCAGGATTTTCTCTCGGGCCGTTGACATCCAAATACCATGCTGCCGTTTGCACTACTGCAGGATTTTCTCTCGGGCCGTTGACATCCAAATACCATGCTGCCATTTGCACTACTGCAGGATTTCCTCTCGGGCCGTTGACTTTCACAATCCAATTCATTATGACAGTGCGTTTTGTGGTTCTTATATTTGGAACTTTTGGAGTTTTGTCCCTCATCATCAAATAATCAAAAGTCTTTTAGCAGCTTGGGACCCCAACGTCTGTCGGTTTTTCTAACTATTTGCCCTGTCCATTGTCATTTCAGCCTCTAGTGTGAAAAAGCCTCATTGATAGGTACGAGTATATTTATGTGGGTATTGATAAGTTTTCCGTTTCTATTTGGATTTTCTGTTAAATTAAATTAAAAAATATCAAATGTGTAACTTAATAAAGGTTACAAATGATGCAACGGTGTAATAAATGTCTATAATTAAATAATTAAAAACTGGCTAAGTGCGAGTGGGATCGCGCACTGAAGGTTCCGTAACTTGGAAGAATTCGTTTAATTATTTTTTTATCAACACTTGAAGCAAATTACATACCTGGCTCGCGCCCCAAATGATCACAGACTGATATTAATTACTATTTTGGACTTGCAAGCGTTCCTTAGAAAAAGGGTATTTGATTGAGAGATAACGAAATGATTCGGGTTTTTTGTCGCCACCTCAGTTCCTCTCGCTTGAACAGGTAAGTGTTGCCAGAAAATATACGTCCCTTATTTTGTGGGTAAAAATTTTAAATTCACCTCGATTAGTTTGTAAAATAAAGAGATAGTTCCTAATAAGTAAAACAAAAATAAGACATCTGCCAAAACACAAATTGTAATATTATTATTTTATCTTTATCTGTGACTAAGTATTTGATTTAAAAAGCTGTGATAGCCTAGTGGTTAGGACGTCCGCCTTCTAGTTGGAGGTCGGGGGTTCGATCCCGGGCACGCAGCTCTAACTTTTCGGAGTTATGTGCGTTTTAAGAAATTAAATATCACTCGCTTTAACGGTGAAGGAAAACATCGTGAGAAAACCTGCATACCTGAGAGTCGTCCATAATGTTCTCAAAGGTGTGTGAAGTCTACCAATCCGCACATGGCCAGCGTGGTAGACTATGGCCAAAACCCTTCTCATTCTGAGAGGAGACCCGTGCTCTGCAGTGAGCCGGCGATGGATTGATCATGATGATGATGAAGTATTTGATGTGCCTAATTTTATCAAAACTATGTACACGTTGTTAGGTATATAATAACATATTGCATGCTAATAGGCAGAATTTGGCTGTAGGTACCTTTTTGTTTTTGTAACATCTCCACTGTTTACCCAGATTCGCAATAAAGAAATTTGTATTTGTATTTATTTATTTTCTCTTGAAGTACGGAACCCTAGAAACGAAGTAGGTATAGGTATCTTGAAAAGTGTAAACCTTATTAGGTACCTATTTAGCATTCGCCCGTACTCTACGAGACAAGTAAGGTCAAATTAAACAAATCGATATTAGTACAAGTTTCGCTTATTTTTCCAAATATAGACAGCGTGGGTGTTCTAATAAGGATGTAAAAAAAGTAAAGGATATTATTATTATATTATACCTAAATAATATTAATGTACGACAATACCCGCGACTTCCCGCGCTTTGTGGACTTAAAAAAATTCTATGGGAACTTAGCTATACTTAGCACCCACTAGTTGGTTTTGGTATGTTTTAGGGTTCCGTACCTCAAAAGGAAAAAAGGGATCCTTATAGGATCACTTTGTTGTCTGTCCGTCTGTCCGTCGTGTCTGTCAAGAAAACCTATAGGGTACTTCCCGTTGAACTAGAATCATCAAATTTGGTAGATAAGTATGTCTTCTAGCAGAAGTAAAGGAATAAATCCGGATTTGTGGTTACATCACAAAAAAAAAAAGTAAATTAAAACGCGGCAGAAAGTAATGTACATCGACATCGCCCTTTAGAATGACATTTCGACTTTATAGAGCGTTGTCTCTGTCACTTATATATGACATTTTGTCGGTCTCAACGACAGAGGCAATACTCTGCTATCTCCTTCATTATTTTCAGCCGCCTGCTGTACTCAAGAGGGTACAGAATTTTTTTTGAACTGAATTTTTCATGTTTGAAGCATTTTTAACCAGACAGACAATTCCATTTCATTTATATAGATGTACCTATAAATGTAGATTATTCATACTAATAATAAAAACAAAATTAAAATAATGAATTCATAGCAAGTTCTTGGTATTTAAGTGTTTTTTGCTACCCCGACTCTAGTTCGGAACCTTTGATCTTCAAAGAGCGGGTTTTACTTCTAAGGAATATGAACTAATTTTGGAGCATCAATCTCCTTTATTTTAGGAGTTCTATGAACTTTGTACCTAACGTGTCTCCTTTAATTATGGGTTCAATAACCTACCTAAACATTGGTGATAGCCTTATTCGGTGGGTACGGGGTCTAATCCCTTTTTGTATCGTTGGGAAATGCATTTAGGCCGGAATACCCACTAAAGCCCAGCGACGTCCGCCGAGGACCCAACGAGAAACAACGCTATCCCGCCCACGTCGCTGCCGTCCCATCCTTCGCCTCGTCCACTGTGCCCTCTGCTAGTCAGAAGGACACGCGGAGTAACCTCCCCCCCCCCCCCCCCCCCCCTGCCAGGTCATTAGCAATAGCCAACAATATCCCCGAAGAGAAATTATTAGCCATGTTACCGGGGCGCACCGGCCTGAGTACTGCTCTTCCCTCATATTATCCCCCATCAGCTAGCAAAGATAAGAATAATCTACTTACTAAAAATTTCAAACCGGCCGCCATGAAAATTTGAAGAATTAAAAAGTGTTATTTTATATTTTTTTTGTAAATGTTCATTGTATGTGTGTTGTAATATGTGTTGGACCAGCAAATAAATCTCTTTTCATCCTATTCTATTCTATATTTCGTGTACGATGGTACGGAACCCTTCGTGTGCGAGCCCAACTCGCACTTGACCGATTAAAAAAAAAAAAAATTCGAATGCAACTCGAGCGCTTAATAAATATGTGCCAACAAATAAACACTCAGTCACCGATAGCCGTAATCTTAAGGACACGTAGGTATAATCTTTTTAAAGACATTTATCTTAACAGCATTAATTTTAAAAGACCATCGAACTTTGCACAAATCTGTTACGTGTGAGTGTAAGGTTAACCGCACGTTGGATGCTATTTGGTGGGGGCTCAGGACGGTGCTTTCTTCATACAAACGTAGGAGGGTAATTACTAGTCCATTATTTTGATACTGTACGCTCAAAACTAAGTATTATATCGATTAAAAATATTGTATTAAAGTAACGAGCCTCAAAAGATTCGTCAACATTCCATCTTCGCGTACGAAACGCTTTGCGTCATCATTCCTTATACGCATGGCTAGGGTCTGGAATACTCTTCCTAGATCAGTGTTTCCTGCCAATTATAATCCAGGTATCTTTAAAACAAGAGTGAATAGGCACCTTCTAGGCAAACGCGTCCCATCTTAGGCCATATCATCACTTTCCATCAGGTGTGATCGTGGTCAATCGTGCGCCTATAACGAATAAAAAAAAAAAAGATTCCTATTTTAACACTAAATTTATGACAACTTTGGGCGTAAATAAATAAGATTAGGGGTATGAAAATTCTAAAGAAATTTAACATTAGGCATTGTTTATTTATTCATTAGTTGAAATAACTTTCTATACTTTGCAAACAAAAACTCAGTAGTTTTTTCTCAAAAATACTTTTCCTTAACCCTTGATTTCGGTGAAAATCATCATGCCTCTCACCAGTGGCGTGCACAGGATTTTAAGCCAGGGTATGCATTTAGGTATGAACTTGTTTTACGGCAAGTTATAATGAAAAGTAAGCATTGATTTCTTACAATGAGGGTAAGCAGTGCGTTTATACTTCTATGAGCTGCACGCCACTGCCTCTCACCTTTCTCGTACAATGTCAAGTGAAAAGCAAAAAGGGTCGGTCGAGCGTACTGCGTCACCTTAACGCATCAATACTGGTTGTACAGATTAAGCCTTCACTATTATCATCAACCGATAGACGTCTATGACGTGTGCTTCCATTAGCTACTATGTCACTCTCCAGGTCTTTATCTATACCCATGCAAAAAATCACGTCCATCCGTTGCACCGTTGCGACGTGATTAGAGGTTAAACACACTTTCGCATTTATAATAAGGGTACTGACTAATTTTGAATAAATTATTGTACTTAATTTAATTAGACTTATGAATATACAGAAGTAATTAAACTATTAATAAACTTAAATCTAAAAAACAAAAAAAAAACATTAAATTAAAACTAAAATAAATTAAATTAAATCTAAAACCTCGTCGAGACCACCGCAGCGAGGCATTGTACCCAAGATGCTGGCAGCATTACCCCTTTGGATGGCCAAACTAATTCTTTGACCAAGGTAGCTGCCAGCTCTCGGGCAATAAATTATTTGAATTTTGAATTTCAGTGTTTCGGAATTCCGATCAGTTTTCTAATAATGCAAAACACATGATTGTAGGTAGGTATTCGTAGAAAAGATAATGATCTCTGACCTAACGTTCGTATGGTACGATGAATCAGTCATCGGCTGATGTAAGTTAGTCCTTGAAAACTAAATTAACATACAAAATGAAATTCTAAGAACACTTGAAGTTGAAACATTATAACGTATAATTTGTTGAAATAAATATCTACTAATTTGCCAGTCTGAGTATTTAGGATGGGTACGAAATACATTGTTTATTTCTTAGAAGGCTGAAATTCTCTCTTTAATATATTATTTCTTAACTGAGAGTTTTTCTAAATATATCTATGTACCTACACTCAAAGTTTTTATCTATTCAGAACTAGTTTTGACGAGCGACGTTAGTCAAACGTCAAAGTTAGTTAGTTATAGTGATCCTATAAGGGTTCCGTTTTCCTTTTGAGGAACCCGAAAAACTGAACCACAGGTACAATGTAAAATATAACATGAGCCCCCAGTGCACCATTCTTCACTTGGTCGCTACATTTTTTAGGGTCGAAGGCACCTATCAGTCAGGATCCCGGGAGAAATCTACGGAGAGCTGCATCTCGGCCTCACGCGTTATCCTAACTACATCATAAGAATTCTAAACACTGATTCATCCTTCTTGAGGCATCGTTTTTTCTTCGTCTAAATATTATATAAAAGGAAAAGCTGACTGACTTATCTATTAACGCAGTAGCCCAAACTATTGGACGGATTGGTCTGAAATTTAGCATATATGCAGATAGCTATTATGACGTAGAGATCCGCTAGTCAGTACCCTTATCAGTACCTAATTACCCTTATTATAAATGCGAAAGTGTGTTTGTTTGTTGGTTTATTGGTTTGTTGGTTTGTCCTTAAACCACGTCGCAATGGAGCAACGGATTGACGTGATTTTTGCATGAGTATAGTCAAAGACCTGGAGAGTGACATAGGCTACTTTTTATCCCGGAAAATAAACGAGTTCCCATGGGATTTTTAACGCGGGCATCAGCTAGTAAAGAATAAAGATTAAGATAGGACATAATATTAGAAATCAAGTAAATTAAAATTGCATTTGACTGAAAAAAGAAAAGTTTTAACATTTTAATCGCCAAGAAAAAATAAAGTCATTTATTTCACTAAGAAAAGTGCTGGTGCATAGCAAAAAGCTTCAAGAGTCTTTGATCCATGCTTTCTCAAAAGGGCTCGAAGCGAAGTGGCTGCTTAAACTTTCGAAGAAAGAAAGTCTAGTCTTAAGTGGTTACGAGCAAAACAAATGATATTGAAAAACTAGAATTTTCCGGAACAAAAAGTAGCCTGTGTCCTTTTCTGCGATGCAAGCTGTTTCTGTACCTTGGTTAAAAATAATGAAGGGCCGTGAAAATCTAGCAAACAAACAGACAGAGAGAAACTTTTGCACTTATAATTATACTAGCTGATGCCCGCGACTTCGTTCGCGTGAAATTAGGTTTTTAAAAATCCCATGGGAGCTCTTTGATTTTCCGGGATAAAAATTAGCCTATGTCACTCTCCAGGTCTTTATCTATACCCGTACAAAAAAATCACGTCAATCCGTTGCACCGTTGCGACGTGATTGAAGGACAAACCAATAAACCAACAAACAAACACACTTTCGCATTTATAATAAGGGTACTGATTCGTTTATATTAGGATTAGGAAAAAGAAAAGTTAATAAATGCTAAGAAAAAATAAAGTCATTTATTTCACTAAGAAAAGTGCTGGTGCATAGCAAAAAGCTTCAAGACTCTTTGATCCATGCTTTCTCAAAAGGGCTCGAAGCGAAGTGGCTGCTTAAACTTTCGAAGAAAGAAAGTCTAGTCTTAAGTGGTTACGAGCAAAACAAGTGATATTGGAAAGTCTAGAATAAAGACTTTAGACTTATGCTTTTACAATGGCCGCTTCATCATCATCATCATCATCAACCGATAGACGTCATAAGTCTCTTGTAGACTTCCACACGCCATTGTCTTGCGCCGCCTAAATCCAGCGACTACCTGCGACTAGTCTGATGTCGTCCGTCCATCCGTCCACCTAGTGGGGCGGTCTTCCATTGCTGCGTCTTTCGGTGCACCAGCACCTTGGGACCCCTACGTCTATCGGTTTTACGAGCTATCTGCCCTGCCCATTGCCACTTCAGCTTCGCAACCCGTTGAGCTATGTCGGTTACTCTAATTCTCCTACGGATCTCCTCATTTCTGATTTGATCACGTAGAGAAACTCCGCACATAGCTCTCTCAATCGCCCGCTGAGTGACTCTGAGCTTTCTTATGAGACCCATAGTTAGCGATCATGTCTCGGATCCATATGTCATCACTGGCAACACGCACTGTTCGAAGACTTTGGTCTTTAAGCACTGAGGAATGGCCGCTAATATATTTATTGTCCTTCAATCACGTCGCAATGGGGCAACAGATCGACGTGATTTTGTCATGGGTATAGTTCAAGACCTGGTAGTGGCATAGGCTATTTTATATCCCAGAAAATCAAAGAGTTCCCACGGGATTTTTAAAAACCTAAATCCACGCGTACGAAGTCGCGGGCATCAGCTAGTCAAGATATAAACTATGTTGACTGAATACCTATATATAATGCATGCACTACTAACATAGTACGACGTATGACATGACATAATAATCACTATTATCTATGCATTCGATTAATATCGATTTTAACGGGCGTCTCTCTGTCTGCAGTCACGTAGTCGAGTGGTAAGGCCGCCTTTACAATGTGCGACAATTTTAAATGCATACTCGATTTGAGTCGTATTTTTCATTGTTGAAGAGCGTGTCTCCTTCCATTAAATTAAGAGTGAATAGACATCTTCGGGGCAACCGCACTCCTTCTTAGGCTGCATCATTACTTGCCACTTGGTCTGATTGCAGCTAAGCGCTAGTCTATAAATTTAAAAAAAAAAAAAAATCTTGGGATAAGGGCCTACGCACCCAGGCGGCTCGGCACGACGGGGGATCTTTTGGCAACACTACATGGAAGCATAAACTGACGGCAAATAGCTATATCTGTAGGCAATCCACAGCGTCCATAAGCTAATAACGACGTGAGGCACGGATGCAGACAGTTTTTCAGCATCCCAAAGGCTGCCGATGTATTCTGAGGGATGCCAAAGCATTCCAAAGGCTACCGACAAGGCCTGCATAAGTGTGCCGCAGCTTTAATTTTCTACCCATAACGATCATCACTGAAAATCGTCATAATTATTACATTATCCTTAAGTACTTATTTCAAATCGTTGCACGAAAATCCGCCACTGAACGCAGCCCTTAAAGCGGTAGTGTACTACTCTCCCCGAGATGCAAGCTATCTCTGTACCAAATATACAATCAAAATCGATTAAATGGACGGGCAACGCAATTAAAATATTAGTATGGAAGTATGAATGATAACGTAAAGTACGGGTTGCGAAGCTGAAGTGGCAATGGGCAGGGCACATAGTTCGTACAACCGATAGACGTTGGGGTCTCAAAGTGCTGGAATGGTGACCTCGTACTGGAAAGCACAGCGTTGGAAGACCCCTAGTAGGTGGACAGTCACAGGGAGCTGCTGGATTCAGGCGCGCAAGACCGCGGCGTGTGGATGTCCGTACAAGAGAGAAGACGCAGCGTTGGAAGACCCCCCACTAGGTGGACGGACGACATCAGACGAGTCGCAGAGAGCCGCTGGATGCAGGCGGCGCAAGACCGTGGCGTGTGGAAGTCCCTACAAGAGACCTATGTCCAGCTGTGGACGTATATTGGTTGATGATGATGATGATGAATGATAAATGCCTAAGACAAAATTGTCTTATAAAATTAATAGCCAAATAAATAATAGGTACCTACTGAATAGCCGCCCTTATTTAAAATTACACATAATTTTTCTTATAAATATAAATAAATAAAAGATCACTCGTCGCCCGGACGAGGTATACTTGATAACGTGTTATTGTTAACTTTAACCCAATAAAAACTATCAATCATTCAATAAAATTAAATTCGCAACGAAATCACGTACACCACCCGTTAATCATCCTATACTTAATTATTATAGAATAATTATTGGATGAATAATAAATTGATAATGATTTATCAATATGACGAACCTGTGTAAAGACACGTGTCTTTTTATTGTTTAAAAGCTGATGCCCGCGACTTCGTCCGCGTGGAATTAGGGTTTTTAAAAATCCCGTGGGAACTCTTTGAATTAACGGGATAAAAAGTAGCCTATGTCACTCTCCAGGTCTTTATCTATACCCATGCAAAAAATCACGTCAGTGCGTTGCTCCGTTGCGACGTGATTGAAGGACAAACCAACAAACACACTTTCGCATTTATAATAAGGGTACTGATATACTTATAAAAATAGACTACTTACTCTTTTAAACAGGAACTAAAATAAACCAACTCTAAATAGGTATTTAGTATTATTTTATGTATAGTGATTATAGATAAACTCGGGTGCCAGAGGCGTCCAAAGTCCATAATTATACCTATCCGTAAGTACCTACTAATGATAAAGTGCTAAATTGTTTTTCCATTTTTTTCAAATCAAATCAAATCAAATCATTTATTTGCACGATTGCAGGTACAATTTGCAATGCAACTTGAACAACTGCAACACATCATTACGACGCGCATAAATTAGGCACAAAGGTATAAGTGACAGAAAATAATGTACATCGACCTTTAGAAAGAGATAGCGGTGTTATAGAGCATTGTCCCTGTCGATGAGACCGAAAAAACGTCACAGAGTTATGAGTGACAGAGACAACGCTCTACAAAGCCCAAATCTCATGCTAAAGATCGATGTACTTACATTATTTTCTGCCGCGTAACTGTATTCTACTAACAAAAATAATATATTTATTATAAACTTAAAAATACACTACTTACAGCCGCACTCAGAGTCGCTAATCGTTACTTAAGATTGAGTTAAAACGAGACAGATTTATGTGAGATATATAGCTCTGACTCGTTTTAACTAAACTTAAGTAACGATTAAGCGACTCTGAGTACGGCAGTTACTTTTTTAAACAGGAACTAAAATAAACCAACTCTAAATAGGTAGTATTATTTTATGTATAGTGATTATAGATAAACTCGGGTGCCAGAGGCGTCCAAAGTCCATAATTATACCTATCCGTAAGTACCTACTAATGATAAAGCGCTAAATTGTTTTTCCATTGCATTTGCAATGCAACTTGAACAACTGCAACACATCCTAGTCATTACGACGCGCATAAATTAGGCACAAAAGAAACGAACAGAGTAGACTTGGTCTGGAAACACTGACCTGTACTAATACACGCTAGACTTGTGGTTGCCGACCTGTTTTTTTTTTTTTTTTTTTTTTAATAGATATAGCGAGCAAGCGAGCAGGCGGGTCACCTGATGTTAAGTGATTACCGCCGCCCATGAACATTTGCAGCACCAGAGGAGCCGCCGATGCGTTGCCGGCCCTTTAGGAATTTGTTGGTCCGCCCCTTGAATAACCCCATGTTATAATCTAGTGGGAACACCGCCGATGGGAGTTGGTTCCACAGTTTGCACGTGCGTGGAAAGAAGGATCTGGCGCAGCGGACGGTCGAAGTGCACCAGACACCCAGATGGTGAGGGTGAAATTCCTTACGGTGGCGCGCGGTGCGGTTGTAGAAAAAAGAGGGTGGAATGAGGTCAAAAAGCTCTTCAGAGCACTCCCCATTATACCTGTTTTAAAAGCAACTTGATTTTGGCGCTTATAGCAACCGTGAGCGTCATGTGAGCGTTGTCATCATCATCATCCACCCATCACCGGCTCACTACTACGGATCTTCTGTCAGAATAAGAAAGGTTTGGCCATAGTGAACCATGCTGGCCAAGCTAAGATTGGCAGTTTTTTTTTAAAGAATATTAGCCAAGTTAATTGTTAACTAATATTCCCCTTTCCTCTGCAATTAAGCTTACAGCTTGTGCTAGGAGTAGGTACGACAATAGTGCAACGGGAGGGATTTGAACCGGTGACCTTTCGGTTTTCAGTCCGCTTGCTTAACTGTTGAGCTATCGAGGCTCTAAAGGAGGAGGATTTCTCGGAACTAACTGTTAGTGATGAATTAACTGTCAACATAACAATATAATGTCAACACTAACACTATTTGACACAAAGTGTTCATTTTAATTCCCAGTACGTTCGGTGGGGCACTTCGAATCGGCGCAAAAAATGACTATGATTTTGTAAGGCACACCTCGTCTAGCGTATTGTATAGGTCCATTTCAGTGCTGGAAAAAGAGACGTCATCTTTGCCACAGAGTAATAAACATGGTAATTTTACAAAAAATAACTATTTTGCAATTTTGTCTTTTCTTTGAAAGGAAACTATGGTTGTTTGAACTTTGAGCAAAGTAGCTCTACGGATGGTTAAAAAGCTGCTTTCACGGTGAAGGAAACCTGCATGTTCTCAAAGGTGTGTGAAGTCTGCCAATCTGCACTTCGCCAGCGTGGTGAACTATACAACCCGTAGCGTCGCTTTGAGTTGGTTGTGTTACTCTGGTTCTCCTACGGCGTCCCCATTTATTTTCCTTCCACAAAATAATATTCTAAATGATCTAAATATATAAAAGGAAAAGGTGACTGACTGACTGACTGCCTAATCTATCAACGCATAGCTCAAACTACTGGACAGATCGGGCTGAAATTTGCCATGCAGATAGCTATGACGTAGGCAGTCGCTAAGAAAGTATTTTTTTAAATTTAACACCTAAGGGGGTGAAATAGGGGTTTGAAATCTGTGTAGTCCTCGCGGACGAAGTCGCGGAAGTAAGCTAGTTCCTATATCAATATCCAATAATAACAAAAGCCCTTTATAGTTTCTCTGATATCCAGATAATCTGTGTTTCCTGCAAAATGGATTTCCGGCAAATAATTAAAAACTAACTCCCTTTATGTTGTTTTAACAAAAGTCCATTAATAATCCTTGATTGCTACATGCAGTCGAAGACAAAGAACTTTGCTTTTTTTGATATGATAGGATAACACTGTTTTTTTCTTCTGAATCAGTACCCTTATTATAAATGCAAAAGTGTGTTTGTTTGTTGGTTTGTTGGTTTGTTGGTTTGTCCTTGAATTACGTCGCAACGGATCAATGGACTGACGTGATTTTTTGCATGGGTATAGTTTAAAACCTCGAGAGTGACTGACCTACTTTTTATCTCCGAAAATCAAAGAGTTCCCACGGGATTTTTAAGAACCTAAATCTACGCGAACGAAGCCGCGGGCATCAGCTAGTATTTAATAGTTTTTACTTTTAAAAAATTGCGTTTAAAATTAAACATTCGGCGCTATTTTAAACACTCGCCTGCGGCTCGGGTATTGAAATTGACAATGTAATCTGTGAGGGAATATGTTATAACCTCGTGGAGATATGACTGGTTCTATTTCACATCGACATGAAATGCTCGCGACTTCGTCCGCGTGGACTACACAAATTTCAAACCCCTAATTCACCCCCTTAGGGGTTGATTTTCAAAAATCCTTTCTTAGCGAATGCCTACGTTCATAATAACTATTTGCATCCCAAATTTCAGCCCGATCCGTCAGTCAGTTACTCTGTCTCCTTTTCCTTTTATATATCCACATATGTAGGTGAAAACCAGAGCCCAGCGGTGACAGATACTATCAACTTATTCATATTAAGAAACAGGACAAAAAAATACCGCTAACCAAAAAAGGTGCTAATTAATGTCACTCTTATCGCATGTCAACTTTTTTATTAAAATCCAAAATGGAGACGTTTTAAGTTGATGTATCAATTAATTAAGAACGTAATGTTTTATTACGGTGATTACTCATTAACCACTTTTCTTGTGACTCTGAACATTGTATGGGCTTGTACGATTAAAACCTATATTTCTTACTTATAATTCGACTAACTAGCTTATGCTCGCAACTTTGTCACGACTACACAAATTTAAACCCCTATTTCACTTGCTTGGTGGGTTAAACTTTCAAAAATCCTTTCTTAGCGGATGTCTACGTATTAATAGCTATCTGCATGCAAACTTTCAGCTCGATCTGTTCAGTAGTTTGAGCTGTGCGTCTGTGATCTATCAATCAGTCAGTCAGTCAGATTTTCCTTTTATATAATTTAGATTATTATCAATAGTATGAATAGTGTGAATTAGTATGGATTAGCATAAAGTTAAGAACCTGAGTAACCGACATGGCTAGACACGGGGTTACGAAGCTGAAGTGGCAACGGACAAGACACATATTTCGAAAAACCGATAGAAGTTGGGGTCCAAAGGTGCTAGAATGGTGACCTCGCACTGGAAAGCACAGCGTTGGGAAACCCCCACTAGGTGGACAGATGACATCAAACGAGTCACAGGGAGCTGCTGGATTCAGGCGGCGCAAGATTGCGGCGTGTGGATGTCCCTACAAGAGAGCTATGTCCAGCAATGGAAGTATCAGTTGATGATGATGAATTTTGAATATTAAGATGGATGTAGATATGAAAAATAAATAAAGCCTTAGTAAGAGCAGTCGGCATGAAAATAAGCCCTCAAGAAATAACCGGACCATTTGCAAATCTATCCCCAACTTTTTCGCCCCAAGTTGGAGTGAAGTGAAGTCAAAGGCACTCTGTATTACTTAAACCAGGGTTAAGTCGACTCAGATATTTCTTATTAGCATAAAGTTAGGAAACTTCTCCGTAACTCCTGAAGTTTCGCTGAAATTGATAACATACTGGCTACGTAGGGTTGGCACTTATGGAATCTACTACATTCATACTCTATACTAATATTATAAATGTTAAAGTGTATCTGTCTGTCTGTCTGTCTGCTAGCCTTTCACGGCCCATTCGTTCAACCGATTTCGACGAAATTTGGTACAGTGATAGATTGCATCGCGGGGAAGGACATAGGGCTAATTTTTATCCCGAAAAATCAAAGAGTTCCCACGGGATTTTTGAAAACCTAAATCCACGTGGACGAAGTCACGGGCATCATCTAGTATTAAAATAGTATGATTAAATTTAACAGGACCTATGTAGATATACCTGGTGATCGCCTGGTGGTTAAGACCTCAACTGGGATTTGGGAGGTCCAGTGTTCGATCCCGGGCATGAACCTCTAACTTTTCGGAGTTATGAGCGTTTTAAGCAATTAAATTTCACTAGATTGAATGGTGAAGGAAAACATCGTGAAGAAACTTGTACATGCGAGAGTAGGTACTCCGTAATTTTCTTAAAAAGGTGTTTCCCGCCTCGCACTCTACACACAGCCCACGGCACGATGCCGTATTTTATATATTATGTAATTTTACACTAATCGTCAATGTCACAATCCTCAGCAATGAGCAATACAACGCAAAGAGAGCGAGAGAGAGATTTCAAAAAAAAAGAGCATTTAATTAAGACAACACTGTCGTGGATTTAAGATCGACGAAGCGCGAGCACACTAGTAGATATATAGACCAGAGGGGAAGCTTCATACTAGCGGCTGGCTGTAGGTTCACTCACTCTAGCGCAGCTCACGCACACCACGACGTGCCACGGACGCTCTGTTTGCCGCCAAACTGGGCGCACGGAGCGTCCGTGGCACGTCGTGGTGTGCGTGAGCTAGTGTGAAGCTTCCCCTCTGGTCTATAATATCTACTCGTGTGGCGCGAGCAAGCAATTTGATTGTGCCAACCCTAATTTAAAGTCGGCTTTCCCAGTATTCATGTTGAATTTTTTCTCATATTTTATAGCTTCGTTTAGCGAGATTTAGTAAACGATTTATCGTGCATTACACTCAAGTCTAAAAGGTTTTAAATGTATAGCGTAATCACCATTTTAATGGAGTTTTTCAAACGAAAGTAAATAGGAAACGGAATGGACCGAGGTTTTTTGTAATAAAATAAATGCTCTGCTTTAAATAACGTATTTGTGTTAGTGTTAATGCTTAAGTAATGTTTAATTTTACACTTTAAGTAGTAGAATGGTAGTACTTATCGTAGTCGTCGTCAACCAATAAGCACAGCTGGACATAGGTCTTTTGGAGAGCGCGCCACCAAGCCGGGTGTACCACCCTACCGGCAAAGCCGGTTGTTTGTTAGTTTATTGGTTTGTTGGTTTGTCCTTCAATCACGTCGTAACGGAACAACGGATCAACGTGATTTTTTTGCATGAGTTTAATACCTGGAAAGTGACATAGACTACTTTTCATCCCGGAAAATCAAAGAGTTTCCTCGGGATTTTAAAAACCTAATTCCACACGGACGAAGTCGCGGGCATCAGCTAGTATTTAGTAAAGGAAAGGGAAAAATCAGCATTCCCTTTCATAAACACCAGCGTACCCCAATTACAAAGACAATAATAAAAATAACAGACGCAAGAAACCGGAAGTCGTCTCGGAAGCTACTATTGTTGTAATACCGACGTTGAGCATCATATTCAAGAAAATATGACGTCATTTCCTGCACCCATAAGGCTTTGTAAATAAACCTACGCTTAAAATAAGTTGTTACACTAAAAAATATTATAATGGGGGGACAAGACATCCTTAATTTTTGAATATTTTTCTAAAAAAATAAAAATCGGTTTCCGTTTCCAGTTCGATTAGGAACCAACTTTTTTATAATAATTTGGCACTAAGATGATGTCTGTCATCGTAAAAAGTTGTCTTTTGTTATGTTTAATGTTTTTCTTATGTCATCAGTGGAATTATTATACACTAGCTGATCCCCGCGCCTTCGCCCGCGTGTGTTCTATATAGCCTATGTCACTCAGGAATAAAGTAGCTTTCTATTGATAAAAGAATTTTCAAAATCGGTTCAGTAGTTCCAGAGATTACCCCCTACAAACAAACTTAACGACATTACCTCTTTATAATATTAAGTATAGAAGTATAGATTATATTGCGAAGTCATTAATCGTATGTACATACGAACATAATATATTTTCATAATAATGAATATCTATGTATTCCAAACATTTTTCATGCAAACAAGCAATATTTTTGTCAGAACATTTTGCATTAATCTGTTTTACATAGTTAAAATGGCAGACATGTGCTAGTATGGAAATAATTTAAAAGCCTTTCACTTTATCAGTTGCAATCTCGCCAACAATAACACATAGACCGAGAACTCGTGGAAAAGTTAATCTAAATATATAAAAGGTGATTGACTGACTGACTGATCCGTAACCGAAGGAGACGAAATTAGGTTCGGGGACGAAATTTGGCGACTGTACCTTAGTCAGAATAAATACCTGTAGAAGTACCTGTATTGTGACTCTTACTGTTAAAGCGAGATAGCTAAATGCATTTAAGCTCCAATTAGAACGTGACAAAATGATTATTTTTTGTTCTCATCACCCGTGGCCACTTTTTTTGTTTGTCAAGATGTATTAGTACGTGAGTTCTTGACAAACAATGTGAAGTGAGGTTATGTTGATTCAAGTATTTTAAAGAAATAATTGATTTGTTTTATTGTTTTTGAATTTATTGTGGAAAGGGCTGCAGTATACTAGGCCACAAGAGCCGAAGCGAACGTAAAATAGAAGGAATAACATTTCACAAGTGAATACCTCTGCTTGAGCGAGAGGGACTGAGGGAGCCACGCTAGTTGCATATCTGTATTCTTACACACTGAAATTTTAGTGGTTGTCTTCCCGCGGCTAAATGATTTGCTCTCAGAAGTACTATCGAAACATCGAGTTAAATTTAAAAAATATACAATGTTTTTGTTTTGAAATAATTGAAAAAAAGACATCAACTCGAAAGTGTGAGAATCAATAGTAATTCACTAGATATAACGTGAATAGTAGGTAGGTACATCCACTAGAACCGCGCTGCCAATAAAGTGAAAAAGTTTAGAGCAAAATAAGCTCTTGCGCGTAGTGATACGGCCTAAACTAGTCTGCACGCACGCGGTACTACTATTGGTTCGAGGTCTCATTCGAGTTTTGTTTTTCTCGATTGTAAATTTGCCATTTTTTGACTCTAATAGTTTTTGATATTTATAAATCGATTGTGATACCATGACAAAATCATTTCGCTTCGGGAAAACAACCATTACAATTCTGACGACCTCCCTGGCGCAGTGGTGAGCGCTGTGGTCTTATTAGTGGGAGGTCCCGGGTTCGATTCCTGGCAGGGGTTTGGAATTTTATAATTTCTAAATTTCTGGTCTCGTCTGGTGGGAGGCTTCGGCCGTGGCTAGTTACCACCCTACCGGCAAAGCCGTGCCGCCAAGCGATTTAGCGTTCCGGTACGATGCCGTGTAGAAACCAAAGGGGTATGAGTTTAATAAAAACTGCCATACCCCTTCCAGGTTAGCCCGCTATCATCTTAGACTGCATCTTCACTTACCACCAGGTGAGATTGCAGTCAAGGGCTAACTTGTACCTGAATAAAAAAAAAAAAAAATAAAAAAAAAATAAAAAAAAAATAAAAAAAAAAAAATTCAGCGTGTATATCTGTGGTACCCTATAACCTTAAATGTTCCCACCATCTCTTAGTCAAGCATAAATTGCATAAAATACATTTATATTCGTTGTTTTGTTTACGAGGTGCTAGATTGGGGTGCTGATTAATTTGGGTGTTGCGTGCCGCCGTTCCATTACACTAGTACACCTCGTATGTAATAAGGCTTGCTAGTTTTACCTGAGGGTTTATCAGAGCTACGGTATTAACCGCAGACCTCATAAGAAAGCTCAGAGTGACTCGGAGGGCGGTGGAAAGAGCTATACTAGGAGTTTCTCTACAAATACAGGGTGTAACCAGAACGTAGCAAAAACGAAGACTGGTGATACTACTGATGATTACTGATATTATGATGACACAAAATAACGCGTTTTTTAAAATCCTTAATTGTGTAAAGTTTACAATATATTGCAAATAAAATATCTGACTGACGCTAGAGGTCAACGGACACTGAGTAAGTAGTCCATTCGGAGTCAATGGGGCTGATTCTCTTGTACACAATCTCTAAACTAAACTCAAATGGCACGTCTAAATCTATTGCTATCCCTTTCATAATGTTGCTTGCGGAAAAGGATAGCACTAGATTTAGACCTGTTAATTTAGTTTAGTTTAGAGATAGTATACAAGAGAATTGGGCAGGGCATTGACCCGAGTTTTTCACGCTATAATTATCTACATTGTGGGTTTCAAAAATACTGAATCACTAAAACTACAAAATGAGGCAGCTAAGTAGCTTTCTGGTTACATCCTGTATATCAATTTGATGTAGGCCAACTTGTGACTCTTGTCTTCTCCACTATCACACTGGAGCCCGCAAGAAACTCAGCAGTTGCTCTTTTAAAATAATAAAAAGTTACCATAACAGCCTTTTTGATTTTTTTATTATTTGTTGTTATAGCGGCATAAAATAGGTACACATTCTGTGAAAACTCTCTACCTATTAATGGTTCTCGAGATACAGCGCGCTGATAGATATACGAATGGACGGACAGCGGGGACTTAGTAATAGGATTCTGTTGCGGCTTCCATCATCATAATCATGAAATTTATGTATTACAAAAAACAAAATTTTTCACTATGATACTGAGAAACAATATTCACCACAGAGATCTATATACATAGGATATTCTACTATAGTGTTACTAACTTTGGTATTGCATTTCCGTATTTTTCACGAGATTCTGGTCCACCTATAATATTGTTATTCTTGAAAGCGCCCTTGAATGCGTGCCCAGCGCAAATGGATTAAGCGATGATAGCGCATTCTAAAGAACTGAGTGGAGTGAATCAATTCCTATGCTAATTCTATTAGGTTTTTAGTCCGAAGCTGTAGTTTAGCAGCAACAACTGCACCCTCTATGAAACTCTTCAATACATCAAGACATACCCACGCATTTTCGCATTTATATCTATAACATCAAAGTTCAATTTCGTATACGACGTCTCTAATGTAAATTCAAGGGTTTAGATTTTACGAGTGATGTAACTTTAGTGACTTTCCTCTTTCATTCAGGGTCCTTGTTATCTTAAAGACTTCCATCATGAAACTTTGTGATTTTATAGTGATTTGTTCCTTGATTCTAGTACTTTGGATGCGATGTATATTTTAGTACCACTCTATCATATTGCTGGCAGAGAGACTTATTAAGTTGATTGTACTGTGAAAAGTTACTAAGTTTGAAGACAAAATATCTTGGGCGAACATGACATGAATTATTTTTAACAAAATTTTAATATTATTAGGGTTCCGCATCTCCAATAAAAACTCGGATCAGATCAGAACTTCGTTGTTGTCTGACCGTCAAGACCCGTCAAGGGAATTATAATCTATAGAGTAGTTACTTACCGTTGACCTAGAATCATGAAAAGTAGGTAGCAATGTCTTATAGCACCAGTAGGTAAAGGAATTAATCCGAAAAACGTGAAATTTTGAGATTACAACATCTGGTTATTCAAGGGGCGGACCAACAGATTCCTAAAAGGCCGGCAACGCATCGGCGGTTCCTCTGGTGCTGCAAATGTTTATGGGCGGCGGTAATCACTTAACATCAGGTGACCCGCCTGCTCGTTTGCTCGCTATCTCTATTTAAAAAAAAAACTTAGGTACTACGTACAAAGTACCAAAAGTGATACAATACTTTAGAAAAACTGTTATTTTTAGGGTTCCGTACCTCAAAAGGAAAAACGGAACCCTTATACGATCACTTTGTTGTCTGTCTGTCGGTCTGTCTGTCTGTCTGCCTGTCTGTCTGTCTGTCTGTCTGTCTGTCTGTCAAGAAACCTACAGGGTACTTTCCGTTGACCTAGAATCATGAAATTTGGCAGGTAGACCCACTGATGACGTCACTGAGGTTGCATTGGTGCTAAATAAACATTTTAGGACCAATGAGTCAGTGCCATTTTGCTTGTTCAATGGCCCTGTCCTTACGAAGTAATATATAAGTCAATGGCTCTCTTTAATTTTACCGGCATTTGTCAATTTTATGGCACAATTATATGAGTTGGAATGGTGAGTGGAAAATATTATTGGCTAAGTATCATCTTGCCTCATAATATCATTTTACACGTCATGCTAGTTTTCTTATACATTTGGTCCAATATATGTACAGACTACAGTGCACAAGGGCTCTTTTCTGGAGACGAGGCGTATTGCGCGTCGCGTGTTCTGTCCATATCCATACTAATAATTATTATAAATGCGAAAGTGTGTCTGTCTGTCTGTCTGCTAGCTTTTCACGGCCCATCCGTTTAACCGATTTTGACGAAATTTGGTACAGAGATAGCTTGCATCCCGGGGAAGGACATAGGCTAGACTGACTGATCTATCAACGCACAGCTCAAACTACTGAACAGATTAGAACAGATACAGAACAGACAGAACAATTGATAGCAATTATGACGTAGGCTTCCGCTAAGAAAGGATTTTTGAAACTTAAACCCCTAAGAGGGTGAAATAGGGGTTTGAAATTGTGTAGTCCACGCAGAAGAAGTCGCGAGCATAAAGTAGCTTATGTCACGTAACACTGATAGTGAGGAGCCGACGAGGGCGACACCTTCGTTATTTTATAAAAGCTGAAAGTTTCTCTGCGCATTGTCCCAAACATAGGGGAGAACGATCATTTTGGATCATGATGGCTTTGGGAGATAACAGGTAACAAAGGTGTAAAAAATCTTACGTCAAATACCTAATAATGTACTTATAAGTATTTTTTTTATATTTTCTTCGGAATAGTATATTAGAAATCACGTCATGCATTGCCAGACACTTTCCCCTGCAAGACACTCTTAAGACTGTCTGGCAATACATAACGTGATTTCTAATACTATTCCGAAAAAAATATAAAAAATTACATTTTATATTTTGAAATGAAATCAAAACATAAAAGTAGGTATTCAAATTTTGGGTTCTGGATCTTACATTAAATTTTGCAAGTTAAGTTTAGTTTTTAAAGTTTAAGTTAAGTTTTTCTTAAAACCTGGAGGAAAACATGAATAATTCTTTTTGCATAATATTTATGAAAAAACAATTTTATAAACAAAATTTCAGCGACATACAAAAATATTTGTGAAGGGGCCCAAGCTTCATATAGCATTGATCGTTCTCCTTTAAGCTTTTATAAAATAATGAAGGTATGGCCCTCGCGGGCTCTTAGTCCATAAGCATTGCAAACATACGGTGCGCAGAGTGTGTTTAGAGATTCTTTTTAAAAGGGTCTGAAAGGAGGGATACGTAAATAAGCAAAAAAAAAAGCAAATAGAGATGTAAACGTTCTCGGCATTACCATACAAATGAACCCGGCTCCCGACGACTGACGGCAGAAAAAAGCGGACAAGTGGAGTTGTTCGTGCAGAATCAGTGTTCCGTAGTCCGTATCTACTACCTCTCTTATAAATGTAGATGATGCCGCGTGTTTAGTCGACGTAAGCGACTAGTTTCGAACTCATACGGGCCTATTACACAGGGCTGCGAGCTACTCGCGCCCCGGCCTATGAATACGATACGATATACGTACGATATACATACGATATATACGAATACGATAGTTTAAACACTAACATACTAACTACATCAATCAGCAATCAAAATACACACTGAAAATTTCAACTCGCTACCTATTAGGTACGGTTCACGAGATAAAGCCCGCTGGCGACGGATGGACAGACAGTCAAACAGACGGACGGACTCAGGCACCCTTCGAGTACGGAATTCTAAAAATCATGTTCAAAAATCAAACACTAGCAAAAACTTAGCGTTACTGTTATTATAATATATTATTTAGATACAATCCAATACCAATAACCATTTTTGTCTCATTTTGTAGTTTTAGGTCAATGCCCCACCTACGATGTGGCATTGACTCCAAGTGACCTACTTACGCAACGTTCCTTGACCTCTAGCGTCAGTCAGTCTGTTTTATTTGTAATACCTATATCGTAAACTTTTACAAAGCATAAGGTTTTTATTTTTTATTGTATCTCCTCCTGTGACGTTTTTGCGTTACAACCTGTACCTATATCTATCGGTTGACGAGCGACGCGGTCGGTTAAAAACAAAAATTGCTAGTGCTATTTACGCCTAAGCACTAAAGTCTAAAACTGATTTATACTAACAAGAAACCTGAACATTATGGCTCTAATTACTGTTATCGTTTATGAAACAAATCATACTCGAATCGAGAACCCCTCGTAAAAGCATCGTAAAGTTTTAGAGTAATAAATCAAACCGTTTTCTAATCTCACCGCAGAACTGCAAAACCTATGCTTCTTTTTCACAGGCCATTTGGCTGGCGCGGTCACTGGGATGTTTTTATTTCGGTACGGTACGGTACGTACTCCATTTTATTGGTACGAATCGAATCCAGGAACTGATGTGAACAATATTAAATTTAACTGCGCGCCACTCGGTAAAAGTCTATTTACTAACTACCGACATGTCGTACAACAAAAAGTAGTGCGACAGTTACATTTTTGTTCCGTTTGCCGTGGAGACCCTGGGGCCATGGAGACCCTGGGGCCATGGAGTCTTAGTGCTAAAAAAAATATTACGAGACATTTCATCGCAATTAATAGTCTCATTTGGTGACAGAAGGGCTGTTGCAGTTGCAGTTTAATGCAGCCAGTTTTTTGGCACCATTTCAGGCGGGCATGATTTGTATAGTAATTAGATAAGGCTAGCTTTAAGTTTTATTGTAATATTTTTACATTAAAAAAAAGTGCGTCATGAGTGAAATGCGCATTGCTCGGTACCGAGCTCGCCGCTCTGACTATGTTATGTGCGTTTAGGGTTCATCATCATGATCAACCCATCGCCGGCTCACTACAGAGAACGGGTCTCCTCTCAGAGTGAGAAGGGTTTGGCCATAGTCTACCATACTGGCCATGTGCGGATTGGTAGACATCACACACCTTTGAGAACATTATGGAGAACTCTCAGGCATGCAAGTTTCCTCACGATGTTTTCCTTCACGGTTAAAGTGTTAAGTGATAACCACGGCCCATGAACATTTGCAGCACCAGAGGAGCCACCAATGCGTTGCCGGCCTTTCAGAAATTTGTTGGTCCGCCCCTTGAACAACCCCATGTCTGTAAGTTAGAGGTGCGTAACCGAGATCAAGACGTAGAAACCAAAAGGGCACGGGTTTATTAAAACTGCCATACCCCTTCCAAGTGAGTCCGCTTCCATCTTAGACTGCATCATCGCTTACCACCAGGTGAGATTGCAGTCAAGGGCTAACTTGCATATCAATTTTTTTTAAAATTTGTCTGAATTAGGGAACATCTCGACCGAAAGAAACTTGACCGAATAGCCGAATTGCCTTGCATGCCTTTGCAATTTTATCAATTCACTAAGCAAGCTGCAATAGTCTCAAGTGTGGTTTTATGCTAAAGCAAAACATTGTTTTAAAATCCCACCATGTTTGGATAGGCCGTTTGGAATGTAAATGGCGGCCTATTTTTCGGGCGCTGATAGGTAGAGTTAGTTTTGTTTCATTTTTTATTTGTAAAAAAAATCTTTCAATTCTATTAGTGATAGATTAAATGTTATATCACCTGACTAGCTTATTCCCGCGACTTCTTCCACGTGGACTACACAAATTTCAAACTTCTATTTTACCCCCTTAGGGGTTGAATTTTTATAAATCCTTTCTACGTTATAATAGCTTTGCATGCCAAATTTCAGCCCGATCCGTCCAGTAGTTTGAATTATGTGTTGATAGATCAGTCAGTCAGTAATTCAGTCAGCTTTTCCTTTCATATATTATTAGATGATCAGTGAGACGATACCGATGAAAACGAATACTTTGAATGTAATACATTTTTAAGGCAGAAATAAGTAGAAGGATTCCACCACGCTGGCCAAGTGCGGATTGGCTGACTTCACACACCTTTGAGAAAGTTACAGAGCAATCTCTAATATCGATGTTTTACCTTCTCCATTAAAGTGACTGATAGGTATAATTTAAGTTAGAGACCCGGGATTAAACCCCCGACTACCTGAATAGGAGGCTGATAAGTTAACCACTAAGCTATTACCGCTCGCGCCGAAAAGATAAAGTGGGTCAAGCAGGTAAAGAAATTTAAATTAGGTGACGATAATAAAAATTTCCACCCCACCCCATTTTTTGTTAGGCCCAACGGTTCAACCCTTTTTGGGCGTAATGACCAATTAATTAAATTTACCCTTTAAAGAGGCTATTTAGGTATGAAAGGGAAAACGATCAAAAGGTTTTGATAAAACAAAAATTGTCTCAGACTTAGGTATAAGTAGATATACGAGTAGCTATCAGCTACCTACCCAATGTTTTATAAGATTTTAGGTTAGATATTATAAATATCTGCTGTGATAGCCTAGTGGTTAGGACGTCCACCTTCTAATCGGAGGTTGGGGGTTCGATCCCGGGCACGCACCTCTAACTTTTCGGAGTTATGTGGGTTTTAAGTAATTAAATATCACTTGCTTTAACGGTGAAGGAAAACATCGCGGGGAAACCTGCATGCCTGAGAGTTTTCCATTATGTTCTCAATGGTGTGTGAAGTCTACCAATCCGCACATGGCCAGCGTGGTAGACTATGGGCAAATCCTTCTCACTCTGAGAGGAGACCCGTGCTCTGTAGTGAGCCGGCGATGGGTTGATCATGATGATGTGATGATTATAAATAATATCAAAAATATAGGTAATATGTTAAAAAGTTAGACCCTATGTTTGTAGACTTTGACCTCCTATTCGGGAGGTTCGGGGTTCGATTCCGGGAACTCCTTTGGGAGTTATTTGCGTTTTAAGCAATTTAATATCGTGAGGAAACTCTTGGGAGTTCTCCATAATGTTTTCAGCGGTGTCTGAAATGCTCGCGACTTCGTTCGCGTGAACAACACAAATTTCAAACCCCTATTTCACCCCCTTAGGGGTTGAATTTTCAAAAATCCTTTCTTACCGGATGCCTACGTCATAATAGCAATCGAACCGTCCAGTAGTTTGAGCTATGCGTTGATAGATCAGTCAGTCAGTCACCTTTTCCTTTTATATATTTAGACTAAAGGTACTGAATTAACTTTTTCTTATTTACATAGGTAGGTATTATCTTAAAATATTAGTCATCATTACGAGCATACCAAAGTATTACAAAATTTATTCTTTTTCTTGGGATATTTTTCAAGAGTTAAACCCTTTAAAAGATCCCAAATTATAGTATTCGAAAACCAAAATAAATTACTTCCTGAGACCTCAGTTAATGATAAGGAGTCTTAATCTTAAACCCTGACAAAGGATTTCCTGTTTAGTCATCACTAAATGATACCTACCTACCTGTGGTATGATTTTGTTTGATTGGTATTTTAGGTTGAAGACCCGAGAGTATGTCTGCCGTGCATCTGCCGTAGGCAAAGTGCATTCAAAATAAACTGGCGTGTTTCCACTTGCGACCGTCATTAGCAATAACAGTAGGATTACATTCGACATGCCACGTAAACAATAGGGGTAATAAACCAAACACACATAGAGCCCATTCATTTTTTAAAGGAACCGGTTCAACCTAAGTATTACTTTTAATATTTTTTTTTTTAAGAATATTAGCCATGTTAAATGACTAATATTCCCCTTTCCTCTCCAACTAAGCGTCAGGTTTGTGCTAGGAGTAGGTACGACAATAGTGCAATTGGCGGGGTTTGAACCGTCGACCTTTCGGTTTTCAGTCCACTCCTTTACCGGTTGAGCTATTGAGGCTATAAAAATTCACCCGCCACGACTTAATCCTATTGTTATTGTTAATGACGGTCTTAAGTGGAAATATGCCAGTTTATTTTGAATGCACTATACTAACGATAAAGACGGCTTTTTGATATTTTGCTATCTACATACGGGTTTCATTGTCATTCAGAACAGTTCACGAAGAAGGTTTATAAGTAGAGTAAGCCTGGGGCTTCGTTTGCGTGGATTTTGTTTATTTCAAATCCCGTGGGAACTCTTTGATTTTCCGATATAAAAGGTAAGTAGCTATGTCACTCTCCAGATTTTTAACTAAAATCATGCAAAAAATCAAGTTAATCCGTTACTCCGTTGCGATATGATTGAAGGACAAACCAACAAACCAAAAAAAAAAAAAACCAACTAAGTAACAAACTACTTTACTGATTCAAATAAATTCAGGCTCCCCGTGCGAAATTAGGGCAGTTCTACTAGTAGTTATTAAGGTTAAAGAAAATACATAAAATATGTTGCCTTTAAGATCATAATAGTCAAAAGCAATTGTCGCCAAACAAAAAAAAAGTAGCCGCACAAAAGTGTCCTAACTGAAAAAAGTGCAAATATTTGCCTGTTATTCCAAAAAATCTGTTTTCGAATACAATTTAGGGGTTGCGATTGCCAAATCCGAGGTGGCGGGACGTCGTAAAAAATAATGGCTCGATTTTAACTGCATTTGATGGTAAGCGACGGATCCAGTTTTACGTTCGTGCCGGGTTTTTCGATGAAAAATTTCAATGCATTCGGATTTCGGAGTCAGCGATAATCTTGTTTGTTTATGTGCTATGGAAATGCAAAGTTGAAACATAGGGTTGCCATGCTTTTGTTGTGCACTTTTGGATTTTTGATATCTTCTCTATATATAAGAACATACATAAAAAAAAAAAAAAAAAAAAAAGATTCCGACGAATTGAGAACCTCCTCCTTTTTTTGAAGTCGGTTAAAAATGAATCGCTGAATGTGTTTCTGATCGCAAATCTCGAGAACAGCCGAACCGATTTCGCTAATTATTTTTTCATTTTTTCCTTGAAGTACGATGATGGTTCCTACGAAGAGAAAAATTTAAAAATCCTGAAAAAGAATCGACTTTTAGGCGGTACGAAGTTCGCCGGGGCAGCTAGTTTTTAATATTTTTTGAAATGTAAGTTGAAAACGAATACAGTCTGCAAGGTAAACTAACCCAGGAATTAGTAAGCCGTCTTCCACATACCACGATTAATTTGACGGTTTTATTTATCGATATTTCGACACAATTAGGGCTTAATTTATGAGAATAAAGTATTGATTCAGCCAAGCATGCGATATTTCCACTAGGTAGACGGACGACATCAGACGAGTCGCAGGGAGCCGCTGGATTCAGGCGGCGCAAGACCGTGGCGTGTGGAAGTCCCTACTAGAGACCTATGTCCAGCAGTGGACGTCTATCGGTTGATGATGCTGATGATGATGCGATATTTCTAATCATTTAGTTTGTAGACTATCTTATGCTCGCTAACAAAGCCAACTAACTTATAATTTGTGGATTGCTAACTCAGCGTCTAACACTGAAAATTATTTTGATAGCATTAAATTAAGCAGCAATGTAGAACCAACCAATGTCAAATGAGCTCAGTGGCTATCATTCAGTGTTAGACACTGAGTTAGCGAATCATCCCGCAGGCCTTAACATCGACTCTCTATTTATCTATTTTTTTATTAAATCTAAACTGGTTACAATATTAGTACAGACACTACGACTTGTTAGTCTTTAGTGTTTATCTTGTCAACAAAGGCCATGGACTCGGCCACAGATATTTCCAGATATGCAACTAGCGTGGCCCCCTCAGTCCCTCTCGCTCAAGCAGAGGTACTTACTTGTGAAATGTTATTCCGTCTATTTTACGTTCGCTTCGGCTATTGTACCCTAGTATACTGCAACCCACCATTGCAGAATAACTTCAAAAACAACAACAACAAAACGAATCAATTATTTATTTACAACTAGCTTATGCTCGCGACTTCGTCCGCGTGGACTACACAAATTTCAAACCCCTATTTCACCCACTTAGGAGTTGAATTTTTAAAACTCCTTTCTTAGCGGACGCCTACGTCATAATAGCTATCTGCATGCCAAATTTCAGCCCGATCCGTCCAGTAGTTTGAGCTGTGCGTTGATAGATCAGTCAGTCAGTCAGTCAGTCAGTCAGTCAGTCAGTCAGTCACCTTTTCCTTTTATATATTTAGATACTTGAGTCAACATAACCTCACTTCACGTTGTTTGCCAAAATCTCACGTACAAATACATTTTGGCAAACAAAAAAAAGTGGCCACGGTGATAAGGACAAAACATAATCATTTTGTCACGTTCTAATAAGAGCTTAAATGCATTTAGCTATCTCGCTCTAACAGTAAGTGTCACAATAGGGCTACTTCTAATATTCCTTGTTCTGAGGACTCGGCAGTAGTTCTACGATATAATGTAATTCAAGCCCAAGAGAAGTAAACAAAAAGTTTTAATATAAAATGTCTATCCTATTTCGCCTATTATGTCTAAGCCTGAGATCTATAGAGCGCACTTTGACTTTGCTCAGACTTAAGATTAAGTTAAAACGAGACAGATTTATGTGAGAAATATACATCTGTTTCGTTTTAACTCTGTCTTAAGTCTAAGCAAAGTCTGAGTGCGCTTTATAGATCTCACACTGAGAGTGAGGTCAAGATGTCACCACACAATTCTAAATTAAAATCCGGAGAAAAAATGAGTAACCACGTCTTAAAACAGGGTGTTGCAAAGTGAACAAACAGGGTGTTGCAAAGTGAACAAACAGGGTGTTGCAAAGTGAACAAGTCCTCGCGAGTTATAAAAGAACATAATTACACACGTTAGATGTAACGGCGCAAGTTTCAGTCTAGAGGTGAATGCAGTTGGGGTAATGCGTTAAGTTTGAGTTCCGCTGGTTACAGACCCGTAGTGATGTACGATTTCTCCGCTATTTTGCTTCCAATATCGATGGATTTTATTTTTCTATCGAATAAAAATTTTATAAAGTAAAAGTACAGTAAAAATATTCTTTATTGTACACCAAAAGAATAGAAATATATTATAATATAACAAAGATGTTTGCAAGTACAATAGGCGGCCTTATCGCTAAAATAGTATACATACCTTAAGTATAGCATACCTTAAATAGCGTACGTTTCTAGTGGTGAAAGCATTTGAGCGAATTGGTTCCTTAGCTATTTATATCAAAATATCGACACTTCATATTTTAACAACGTACTAAAGAGTAGGTTTTGCTCATACTATAAATAGGTATAATAATTACACTCAAGTAACATTGGGCTTACAGAATTGATTGTGAGTGGCTGACAGCTATCATTGAAACAGTTTTCATGGCCCTAGGAGTAGCTATATGGAAATATCATTAGAAAACTAGATGGCAGTTATTAAGATCATGAAAACTGAAAGTTATTTAGAACTTCTTCCTATGAAATTTTGCTAAATTAAGAACTTAGCCTAGCATCGCGTAGATTTGTCATTCACGAGAGCATCCGAAAACTTTAGGTACACTTAGAAGAGATAATTTTAATTCAATTTTTGTACAATACAAATATACAAATATTTCTTTGTATATTTGATGGTAATAAAAAAGCTCTAACTCTTTATATACCTATACGATTTTATTAATATAAGTATAATATTGTATAAATAAAATCGTGTACCTAAAAAATATTCAATTTTAATCTGTAATATCGATAGCTTAACATGAATATAATGTTCACATCACTAGTATTTAAAAGTAACTCGTTGCCAATCCCTGGTCTCTTAAGACAATTTTCTTAAGTACAGACTTTTGTATTCACTAAAGAATATTTTAAGACTCATTTTAAGAGGTATATTTTTTCTTTGTATTTGTATTGTTTAACAGATCATAAATAAAAAATAATGGAAAAGAGCTGGTGAAAATATTGTTGAATTACTACGAATAACTATAATAAATACTTTATTAATAGTTTTATTATAATAAGTAGATATTTTGATGAACTTTTTTATGTACATTTAGTTCAATGCCATTTTATAAATGCCTGGCAGTATAGTGGTTAGCATGTTTGACCGCAAATGATGAGGTGGATTTAGGTTTTTAAAAATCCCGTGGATAGGTACCTAATCTTTGATTTTCTAGGATAAAAAGTAGCCTATGTCACTCTCCAAGTCTTAAACTATAGGTACCCATGCAAAAAATCACAACAATCCGTTGCTCCGTTGCGACGTGATTGAAGGACAAACCAATAAACCAACAAAAAACACTTTCGCATTTATAATAGGTAGGGGTAGTGATTATTCTTTCTTGATATTATGCCAGATCTTTTTGGTTCAGGTAAATGCTAGTTCCACATATGCACGTATAGTACGCGACAAGTCGAGATGGCAATCGGGGTATGAGGCTGGGGGACGCCCCGCACACCCGCACGTCACCCCCGCTACCCCATACCGGGTTAGGGCGAGGGCTGTGGGGCGTCTTCACCCCGATTGCCATCTCGACCTTTCGCGTAGGTACTACAAGTTTGGTTGCAGAAAACACCTGGCATATTATCAAGATATGACGAAAAAACCTAAGGTAATATTTTGCCTCGAGCGAAATAGAACCCACCACGTTACAAAAGGGTAATAAACTATTCATTGTTTATTGCTCGAGACGGCTATAGTTACAGAAAGGTCCAAGGTTCGATTCCACGTTAAAATTATCATAATATATTATTTACGAAGTCATAAAAACTTAGATATTTCCATCGTTAGCGCTCGCGGAGATGCTTATCTGCCTTCACGGGCTGTAACGCGATAATTTAGCAGCACCAGCTAAAGTGGTATAAGTCAAATCATTACCCCTATTATCAGTAGGTACCCTTATTATAATAAGTACCTTTATTATAAATACGAAAGTGTGTTTGTTTGTGATTTTTTGCATGGGTAAGTATACATAAAAACCTGGAGAGTGACATAGACTTTTTGTCTCGGAAAATCAAAGAGTTCCCTCGTTTTAAAAAACCTGATTCCACGCGGTCACGGGTATCAGCTACTTAAATATGCAAACTAATGCTAGAAAAATTATTCGCGGCCAAGCGCTGGTGATAAGCTGTATTTTAATAAGATAAGTAGTCTATTTTATTAGTATATTGGTATTATACATATTATTTAATACATGTATTAGTGGTTTATGTATTAGTATGTATCAGTTATTATTAGTATATTACACACCACCTGCAATCTAATTTTCCTTATACTTTCCAATCTTCAAGGTTGCCTGGTAGAGATCGCTAATTAGCGATAAGGCCGCCTTTTGTATCTTCCTTCTGTCTGTGTTTTTTATTCTTTAATGTAATCCTTCTTGTGGTTGTGCAAATAAAGTGTATTTATTATTATTATTATTATAAGCTGTTATAGCCTAGTGGTTGGGACCCCCGCCTCCTAATCGGATGTCGGGGGTTCGATACCGGGCACGCACCTCTAACTTTTCGGAGTTATGAGCGTTTTAAGTAATTAAATGTCATTTGCTTTGACGGTGAAGGAAAACATCGTGAGGAATCGTGAGACAACATCGTGAGAGTTCTCCATAATGTGTGTGACTAAAGGTGTGTGAAGTACCCTGAAGGTTTCTTGATAGACCGACAGACAGACAGACAGACAACAAAGTGATCCTATAAGGGTTCCGTTTTTTCTTTTGAGGTACGGCACCCTCAAAACTAATAATCATAAATTCGAAAGTGTGCCTGTCTGTCTGCTACCTTTTCACAAATAACATCTTGTTACATTTACCAAAACATCCAAGTCCTAAATTGTAAAATATTTTTTTGTGATTTTTTCAATAAACTTTTTTTTTAATTCGGTCACTATGTGCAACGTGTAGTTAAACAAGGTTTTTGAGTAAAATGTAAAATTGTGACTTGTGCCCCTTTGCCTGGCGTTGCGCAATAGTGATCACACAAGTAAAACGGACACTTGTCCCGCGCATAATGCGATATTAATTGTGCTACATGAAACCATGACTAAACACCGCTTTTTGCGCGGCCGGCCGGGCTTTAATACCGGTAATATACCTATTGTGGTTAGTATGAGATTTTACCTCACTAAAACTCACTCGAGCATCGAAATACAATAACGTTTGGAGTTGTATCCCCGCTGAAATACGTCAGGCGAAATCCTTAAACACCTTCAAAAATCGTTTGAAGAACTATTATTTATCTATGTAAACAGCATTATGTAGTATATTATTGAGATAGGTATAGGTATATAATATTTATGTATATTTGTGTATTATTATGCTTTCATGATTCCTTTCATCAAAGGTTGCCTGGAAGAGATCGCTTTTGCGATAAGGCCGCCCTTGCATACCACAGCTATTAGATAAAGATCCTTGTATGTTTTTAATAGGTTTACTTATGTTGTGTGCAATAAAGTACAAATAAATAAATAAAACAAATAAATAAAGCGTCCAGTAAATGGACTAGCCTAGTAGTAAAGACGTCGCGTCGGTCTGTAGTATTCAGGAGGTTGGGGGTTCGTATTGATGTAGGAGGAATCTAGGTTCCCGTGCACGCATCCCTAACTTTACGAAGCTATTGTGCGTTTCAAGCATTTAAAATAATATTTTTTGCTTTAACGGTGACTGAAAACATCATGAGGAAACTTGAGAGTTCTTCATATTGTTCTCAAATCCGCAATAGACTAGCGTGGCAAACCGTAAAATATGGCATAAATTAGACCAAAACCCTTCTTATTCGTGCTGGCTATGATTGATAATAATTATGATAGTGAAAATTGACCTAAAAATTCTTGATATAAAGTGAAAAAATCAGTATATACCTACCTACCTCCGACTTTAATTTCGCAACGTTTCCGCTTGTAGCACTGGCTGTAGATGTACGGACGAACTTTAGCTTTAAGACAAGGCGTTCAAGACCGATTTTTCTTTGTTGCAAAAGTGTTTCGATGCTCGAATTCTATAGACGTTGATGAGATCTAAAATCTTATACTAAGGCTTTGGTAATGATTTAACGGAAAAGTACAGAAACGATTATTGTAGTAATTGGATATTATTTATCACTACTTATTATTATTTAAATGGGAAAGTGTGTTTGTTTGTTGGTCTGTTGATTTGGCCTTCAATATCGCCACAAGGGAGCAACGAATCCACTTGATTTTTTTGCATAGGTATTATAGACAGTTAAAGAACTGGATTGTGTGGAGTTTTTTGTGGGCTCTTCTCAAACTTGGGCGCGTTTGCAACAGCCACATTCACTTGATTTAACGGTTTTTTTACAAGAAGCCCTTGACTGCAATCTCACCTGGTGGTAAGTGACAATACAGTCTAAGATGGAACCGAAGCGGGCTAACCTGGAAGGGCTATGGCAGTTTTAATAAACCCTTTGGTTACGGCATCGCACCGGAACGCTAATCGCTTGGCGGCACGGCTTTGCCGGTAGGGTGGTAACTAGCCACGGCCGTAGCCTCCCACCAGACCAGACCAAAAATTTAGAAATTATAAAATTCCAGTGATCTCCATGATAGGCAAACTAGAAACAGAAATAAGCTGGCTACTCCTGCGCTCCGCCTCTGGAAGGTGCGAAAGTCATTTGTGGGAATGAGTGTAATATTTTATAATAAAATTCCACAACCAATTTTAGACTTGCCTTTACACAAGTTTAAAAAATGTGTTAAAAGTATGCTCCTAAAAAAAGCATATTATACAGTCGCAGACTATGTAAACGATAAAAAAGCTTGGATTTGACTCGCTCCAGCAATGCACGGGGCTGCAATGGCTTGTATAGTACGGTATAATAACATTGTAAATTGAAAAATTAAAAAGAGCAACCGCCGAGTTTCTTGCTGGTTCTTCTCGGTAGGAACGGCATTCCGAACCAGTGGTAAATGGTAAATTAAAACTACCTGACTATTCATAAGCACTTTTAAAAAGTTTACATGAATAAAAAAACATTCTATTCTATTCTCTATTCTATTCTATTCCAATCCAGGAATCGCACCCGGGACCTTAACTACCACTGCGCCAGGGAGGTCGTCATAAACTCGCATGCCTTAGACTTCTCTATAATGTCCTTAAAGGTGTGAAATCTGCCAATGCGCACTGGGCCAGCGTGGCAGACTAGGGCCTGAATCCTCCTCATTCTGAGAGTAGACCCGTGCTCAGTAGTGGACTGGCGATGGATTGATCATGTCTTGATCATGATGATGATGATAGTTTAAAGTTCAACCAACTTTACTCAACTTTTACTCATACATACAATTTTCAAGCACAAAAATATAAGGTACCTACCTATATTACATTACTTTGCAATACAAGCGCGATGCAACTGTTGGCTCTAGAGTAGAGATAACATAATGGATCGATCTAACGCCCGTCTGTGCTATACAGTCTACAGTCTACATGTCTCTGTCACAGACTAACGGAACAGATAGACAACAGGTAGAATTTAAAACGTTAACATTTAGTCCAAAGTGCTGGAATGGCGACCTTGCATCTGAAAACGCAGCGTTAAGACCCCACTAGGTAGAAGGGCAGTCTCAAGCAAGCCGCTAGGGGTCACTACTCACTAGACACAAACGGCACCAGACCGTATTTTCATTTCATTTTTATTTTTATTAAAATATAATGTTATAGTAAAATTAAATAAGCAAAATATTTATCTAAATATATAAAAGGAAAAGGTTACTATCTAATCCGCCAAAACAGACAAATCTGCATGTGATGTGCAACGCCCGCCCTCCCACTACAAAAGCAGCAGTAAAAGCAAGCAATACACACCACATACACACACACACACCACACAAATCTTCCAGAACACACTCAACGCACGTGCCAACAATAAATTCATCAGATTTGATTATATATTTTACCATCAAAATAATTGAAGCCATTCGTTGGTGATGCACTCCAATCTAATCCAATCCATCAGCCTGTTTGCGTCCACTGCTGGACATAGGCCTTTCCAAGAGTGCGCCATCAAACACGGTCCTCCGCCTTCCTCATCCATCCGCTCCCCACCACCTTCTTCAGGTCATCGGTCCAGCGAGCTGGGGGTCGTCCCACACTGCGCTTACCGGTACGCGGTCTCCACTCCAGAACACGTCTGCCCCATCGGCCATCGGTTCTGCAACAGACATGACCTGCCCATTGCCGCTTCAGCCCGCTAATCCTTTGAGCTATGTCGGTCGCTTTTGTTCTTCTACGAATTTCCTCGTTCCGGATTTTATCCCTGAGAGTGATACCCAACATAGCTCGCTCCATAGCGCGCTGAGCGACTTTTAGTTTGTGGACGAGGCCAACTGTCAGCGTCCACGTTTCCGCTCCATAAGTCATCACAGGTAGGACACACTCGTTGAAGACTTTAGTCTTAAGGCTTTGTGGTATCGACGATTCGAAGACCTGTCGTAGCTTTGAAAATGCTGGCCATCCCAGCTGAATTCTTCTGTCAGCTTCCTTGTCGAAGATATTTCTACCGAGTTGTATGATCTGGCCGAGGTACCTAGTTATATTCTTGAACAACTTCGATGCTGACATTTCCGACGGTGACGGGTCTTGAGATAACGTGTTCGTTGAACATGACTTTTGTTTTGTCGATGTTTGTCGGTGTCTCAAGACCTACGTGATGCACTCAGTGCACACAATTTACTTAACTTTTAAATACAACATCCGTCTATCGTTTCATGTAGTCTATGTATCAGTATAATGCTCTAAATACGCCAACGTTCCATTAGTCTCTCCAGCAGATGATGGCTCATATCGGCGGCATATTTGCATCTGTCAATGTATGCAGCTCATCTTAACAGTTAATACGTCAAAGTCTTCACTCCAAGTGAAATAGAGATGGGTTTGTTTAATATCGCAATAGTAGATTACAATGTGTTTAGGTAGTATAACAATATCGCTACGTTTTGCTAGCGTTCTGGTTACACCCTGTAGCCTGGTAGGTATATCTAGTGAAATCAAACATAATTTATCTCAATTAGTAAACACCTGTATTTACCTAAGTAATGCGTTAACAACGAAACGAAATTCTAAATATTTTCGCATAGCAACACTTTATGGCAAAATAATTATAAAAATGTCCACACAAACCTTTACAAACGATACACGAGTCGCCCAAAATGGCGACCGCTATTTATGGTAAGACAACTCAACTCACCCATAATATTTTCCGTATACAACCTAGTAAGCTTAATAAGCCTGGTTTACATTACTCTAGTAGTATTCTAGTTTAGCTATCCAGTCCAGCGCTTTAAAGTTTTTTTTTATTCAGATACAAGTAAGTCCTTGACTGCAATCTCACCTAGTGGTAAGTGATTAATGATGTTGCAATCTAAGATGGAAGCGGGCTAACCAGGAAGAAGTATGGCAGTTCGCCTTCTTCGTCGTAACATTATTGGCAGAGCGGTCGTGGTCATCACGAAGCGATGTCTTTGAGGGCGTCTTAGACTTCCTGCTGGCTGACAGCCTAGTACACTCTTGTAAGGGATTGCCCATAGCAGGCTTAACTTGCTCGATCCATCGCTTGGGTGACCTTCCTCGCCCTCTAGTTTGCTTGCTTTGCTTTGAATATTAATAACAAGCTGCCCCGGCGAACTTCGTACCGCCTAACAGTCGATTCTTTTTCAGGATTTTTTAAAAAAATTCTCTCCGTAACAACCATCCTCGTACTTCCAGGAATATTATGAAAAAAGAATTAGCGAAATCGGTTCAGCTGTTCTCGAGATTTGCGATCAGCAACACATTCAGCGATTCATTTTTATATATAGAGATATAATGCTCAGTTCATTTTTAGTTTGTAGTGTTGTGTCGTCACGTCATAAGCATGCCATTCATATCATTCCAATCTAGCGCTTGGATCAATTTTCTACGTCCCAATGCCAGTGGAACAGTGTAAACCGGCCTTAAGAATAATTCTATTGAGTCATATAAATACTTTTCTTGTTATAGAGATGATCAGCATAGCTTTTTGTACAGATAACTTTATAATTAATCATATCAATATTTATTGCAAGAAATCATACGATTGAATTAGATTTTTTATGATAATATAAATGTTCCATATTTGTAAGCCGTGATAGCCTAGTGGTTACAACATCTGCCTCCTATTCGGGAGGTCGGAGGTTCGATCCCCGGCACACATCTCTAACTTTGGGAATTATGTGCGTTTTAAGAAAGTACCTAAATATCATGCGCTTTAACGGTGAAGGAAAACATCGTGAGGAAACCTGCATGCTTGCGAGTTCTCCGTAATGTTCTCAAAGGTGTGTAGAAGTCTGCCAATCCGCACTTGACTAGCGTGGTAGACTATGCCCAAAACCCTTCTCTCTGAAAGGAGACCCGTGCTCCGTAGTGAACTGGATAGGTTAATATTGATGATTTCAACCCTATTAAACGGAATTACGGAACTGTCCACATCATGGCTTTTTTCGCCCATACATCACCCGTAAAAGGGCATGCGACTCCATAGACCGCGCGGCGACCGTGAGCCGCAGCGTTTATGTCCATATATAAAGCAATAGGAAAATAATTATGTGAGAAAATATTACACCGGTGACATAATTGAAACAGTAGGTATGTCTGTTAATTGACATTAATATATTGAGAATGATCTATGACTTCATCTCTATGACGACCTCCCTGGCGCAGTGGTAAGCGCTGTGGTCTTATTAATGGGAGGTCCCGGGTTCGATTCCTGGCATGGATTTGGAATTTTATAATTTCTAAATTTCTGGTCTGGTCTGGTGGGAGGCTTCGGCCGTGGCTAGTTACCACCCTACCGGCAAGGCCGTGCCGCCAAGCGATTTAGCGTTCCGGTACGATGCCGTGTAGAAACCAAAGGGGCATGGGTTTATTAAAAACTGCCATACCTACCCCTTCCAGGTTAGCCTGCTTCCATCTTAGACTGCATCGTCACCTACCAGCAGGTGAGATTGCAGTCAAGGGCTAACTTGTATCTGAATTTGAAAAAAAAACTATCCATAAAGGCGAAAGTACTTGTTAGTTGGTTTATCCTTCAATCACACCGCAACAGAGCCATAGTTCATACCGCACGCAAAACCGCAATGTGTGGATTGGCAGACTTCACACACCTTTGAGAACATTATGGAGAACTCTCAGGCATGCAGGTTTCCTCACGATGTTTTCCTGTGATATTTAATTAATTAAAACGCACATAGCTCCGAAAAGTTAGAGGTGCGTGCCCGGCATCGAGCCCCCGACCTCCGATTAGAAGGTGGACGCCCTAACCACTAGTCTATCACAGCTTTTCGCGCTAGTCTAGTAGTATAAATTAAAAATGTGTCTGTCCTTTTCATTTTACATTAGTAAAAGACACAACAAAGACAAGAATAGGATGCGAATACTCTAAAAGACAGTACCATTGGGGCCGATTCTCTAGTACACAATCTCTAAACTAAACTAAATTAACAGGTCTAAATCTAGTGCTTTCCTTTTCCGCAAGCAACATTATGAAAGGGATAGCAATAGATTTAGACGCGATATTTTAGTTTAGTTTAGAGATTGTGTACAAAGGAATTAGCCACAATGTGGCTAATTCCATTGTACACAATCTCTAACCTAAACAAAAATAACACGCCTAAATCTATTGCTATCCCTTTCATAATGCTGCTCGCGGAAAAGGATGGCATTAGATTTAGATCTGTTAATTTAGTTTAGTTTAGAGATTGTGTTCAAGAGAATCGGCCCCATTGTCATACTAATATTGACAGCTTCATAGAACAGAACACTATTTTTGTTCTTAATGCCCCATCTAGTATGTAGTACTTACGAAATCGTTGACATCTAGTATTCACTCGTAGTTCGTACTTAGTATATTCTTTATTGTTCTTTATCTATAGCTAATGGGGCCGATTCTCTTGTACACAATTTCTAAACTAAACTAAATTAACACGTCTAAATCTAGTGCTATCCTTTTCGGCAAGCAACATTATGCCAGGGATAGCAATAGATTTAGGCGTGTCATTTTAGTTTAGTTTAGAGATTGTGTACAAGAGAATCGGCCCCATTGTTAATTTTATTTTATTACACTTTTAATGGCCAATAAAGTGCATTATTTCACAATGTTTTCAATATAGTACTAATCATATCGGGCTGGATTGATAAACTTTTGATCCGAGCTGTTAGAGTATAGTAGTTAGCTATTATTTATGACTATGAGGTATGCGAAATAATGAGGTAACATTAAAGGTCTTCGCTCACTTTCACAAGACCATCCTAAAATGTGAGTGAAATCTAAAAATATAAAAGGAAAAGGTGACTGACTGTCTGACTGACTGACTGACTGATCTATCAACGCACAGCTCAAACTACTGGACGGATCGAGCTGAAATTTGTTTGTTGAATTAGATTTTAAGGAATGTTTTTGTAAATATTTGTGTTTATCGTGTGTTGGATCAACTAATAAATGGATTTCTATTCTATTCTATTCTAAATTTACGTAGGCATCCGCTAAGAAAGGATTTTTGTAAATTCAACCCCTAAGGACGTGAAATAGAGATTTGAAAGTTGTGTAGTCCACTCGGGCGAAGTCGCGGGAATAAGCTAGTTCTTGTATAAAAACGCTATTATCCGTGTATAGTGAGCGTAAACCTGTCCTGAATCGACACGATCGAATTGAAGCGGGTATTTTTATAATAACATTAGTATAAATGGGTTAAGGCGTCTTATCGCAACTACGCAGCACATTTATCGTCTACGCTGACAGATAATGTGGACGGCTGTGTGCAGAACGTTTGAGAGCTTAAGAAAAATAATAAATTTATTTTTAAATACCAACAAGAGTTCCTGATATAGGTATATCCGTAGTTTTCCGTACGTACCTAAGTATAAAAAAGTACCCCCATCTATTTTCATGAGCGAAAAGCCTCGAGATCATGTTGATGTCAGTGATATCTAAATATATAAAAGGAAAAGGTGACTGACATGACTGACTGATCTATCAACGCTCAGCTCAAACTTCTGGACGGATCGGGCTGAAATTTGGCATGCAGATAGCTAATATGACTTAGGCATCCGCTAAGAAAGGATTTTTGAAAATTCAACCCCTAAGGGGGTGAAATAGGGGTTTGAAATTTATGTAATCCACGCGGACGAAGTCGCGAGCATAAGCTAGTTAATTTATAAAATTCAAGTTTTTTTAATCCCATAAAATGGGGATGAAGGACAAAACTTACCTGAATTACCAGATATGGTAATAATACATATTTAGGTATTTTGTAAAGCATGAATATAATTTTTATTTAGGAAAACAACCTAATTATAAAACTTTGTTGATATAAATATTTTGTTTGGTAATCATTAATTTGTGTAGTCCACGCGGACGAAGTCGCAAGCATAAGCTAGTTACGAAATAAATACCTAATATTATTTTATTTACGGTATTTGACAGTTAGTCAAATCAGTAACTTTTTATCAAACGTCAAAACGCGCGATTAGTATGCGAGATTCTGTGAAATACCGGTGTGTGACGTCACAATCATTTGACGTGCTTTTTTTTTAGTTTAATCGATAAATTAAAATGGTTATTACACTTAAAACCAACAAAGGACGTGGATCTTACGTATTTTAGAAGACCCCTCTATTTAATAATTACTGAGAAATAATTTATTTTTGATGTCAATGATATTAGAAGAAAGATGTAGTCAAATACCCAATTGTTCTCTCCTGCATGATACCGTTTCGCGACCAGAGCAGCACGCACGCTTTATCTTCGTTTCACTTTTAATTACTATTTAAACCTATATAATTAATTATTTCATTCCATTTTGTAGTAAACAGTTTCTCCTATACTATGCATGTACCTATATATTTTATGTGTGTGAAAATATATCAACAAGACTAATTCCATGTTGGCTCGTCACCATCTCAATCCATCCCGGAAATTTGGCATGCAGATAGCTATTATGACGTAGACATCCGCTAAGATAGGATTTTGAAAATTAAAACAAAAACAATTTTTTTTTATTCAAATTAAACTTTTACAAGTATTTTTGAATCGTCAACAGCATCTACCACAAGTTTGAAATGCCTTTCCTACCGAGAAGAACCAGCAAGAAACTCGGTGGTTGCTCTTTTCAAAGATTTGACATACAATATTATGCCATGTATAAGAAAATTATTTGCAGCCCAGCGCGTTAATGGAACGAGCTGCAGGTCAAATCCACGCTCTTTTATTATTTAGGTATTCTTCAATTGTAAAATAGGTACGTTTTTTTGAGGAGCAGACTTTTAATAGATTTTTAAACTTGTGTAAAGGCTAGTCCTGATTTTTAAAAAGGGAAAAGCAAGTCCAAAATTCAACCCTGGGTGGGTAAAATAGGGGTTAAAAAATTTGAGTTATTCACGCGGATAAAGTCGCAGGCATAAGCTACTTAGTTAGATGATAATATGATAGGTATTATTATAAGAGTATGTATATACCCAATAAAATATTATAAATGCGAAAGTGTGTTTGTTTATTGATTGTTGGTTTGTTGGTTTGTCCTTCAATCACGTCGCAACGGAGCAACGTTCTCTAAAACAAGAACGGGTTCTTTAAAACAAGAGTGAATAGGCATCTTCTAGGTAAACGCGTCCCATCTTAGGCCACATCATCACTTCCCATCAGGTGTGATTGTGGTCAAGCGTATGACTATAACGAATAAAAAAAAAAGAAAAAAAAAACGCTCGATCTGATTTTTTGCATGGATATAGTTAAAGACCTGGAGAGTGACATTGGCTACTTTTTATCCCGGAAAATCAAAGAGTTCCCACGGGATTTTTAAAAAACCTAATTCCACGCGGATGAAGCCGTGGGCTTGAGCTAGTACCCAATAAAATTATGCGTAGATAGCGTACTAGAAACCCGTGAATTTGTCCAATAAATCAGATAAGAGCAAATTATAATCGACTTTATGTCCATCTGTGAGCTGATACAAGATGATATGAGCGCAGCTGCGTGTAGCGATGTATTGCAATTAAATCGCTAATTAGATACTATCACTGATGTCCACTCAGGATATTCGTATTATTTTAATCAGATATGATTTCATACGGTTAGCAAAAAAGTCTGTTTTTAAAGCAAGCATTTTGTAGTCGGCCATTTCTGTGTGCTTACTATTTTTTATATATAATGTAATAGCTAGCTAATTCCCGCGACTTCGTATGACTCATCTGATGTCGTCCGTCCATCTAGTGGGAAATCTTCTAAGGCGGTGCTAGGTCGCCATTCCAGCACCTTGGGACCTGCACGTCTATCGCTTTTTCGAACTATGTGCTTTGCCCATAGCCACTTCAACTGACTACCTGCCAAATTTCATGATTCTAGGTCAACGTTGGGTTTTCGTGACAAACACGACAGACCGACGCGACAGACAGACAGACAGACAACGAAGTGATCCTATATAACCCTTATACTTAGTATAAGAGTTTTTTTTTCCTTTTGGGGTACGGAACCCTATAAGCTGTGATAGCCTAGTGGTTTGGACGTCCGCCTTCCAATCGGAGGTCGGGGGTTCGATCCCGGGCATGCACCTCTAACTTTTCGGAGTTATTGTGCGTTTTAAGTAATTAAATATCACTCGCTTTAACGGTGAAGTAAAACATCGTGAGGAAACCTGCATGCCTGAGAGATCTCCATAATGTTCTCAAAGGTGTGTGAAGTCCACCAATCCGCACATGGCCAGCGTGGTGGCTATGGCCAAAACCTTTCTCTCTGAGAGGAGACCCGTGCTCTGTAGTGAACCGGCGATTGGGTTGATTCTTTTTTATTCAGATACAAGTTAGCCCTTGACTGCAATCTCACCTGGTGGTAAGTGATGATGCAGTCTAAGATGATAGCGGGCTAACCTGGAAGGGGTATGGCAGTTTTTATTAAACCCATACCCCTTTGGTGTCTACACGGCATCGTACCGGAACGCTAAATCGCTTGGCGGCACGGCTTTGCTGGTAGGGTGGTAACTAGCCACGACCGAAGCCTCCCAGCAGACTAGACCAGAAATTTAGAAATGATTAAATTCCAAACCCCTGCCAGGAATCGAACCCGGGACCTCCCACTATTAAGACCACAGCGCTCACCACTGCGCCAGGGAGGTCGTCAATGTCGGTCGATCATGACGATGAACCCTATAAAAGCCTATATTTGCCCTTTTTTGCACACCCCTACATCAGTAGCTCGTGTAAGACATTGACACCGGGTTATCGGGTGATGGACAGATCCCGCGCTATCGTTTGCAGCTGTAATGCTATTTACGTTATTTAATACTCGCTTGTACGACGGACTAATCTTGTTTGCTGCTGACACTTGCGTTGACCCGTGCAGCGTACGATGTATAATTAATTTTTATTGCCCGACTAGGAAAGTAGAGTATTACGCACCTAGTTACCTACCTATCTTAGTATCCAACTAGCTTATGTTTGCGATTTCGTCAGCGTGGACTACACAAATTTCAAACCGCTATTTCACCCCCTTAAGAGTTGAAGTTTCAAAAATCCTTTCTTAGCGGATGCCTACGTCATAATTGCTATCTGCATGCCAAATTTCAGCCCGATCCGTTCAGTAGTTTGAGCTGTGCGTTGATAGATCAGTCAGTCTAGCCTATGTCCTTCCCTGGGATGCAAGCTATCTCTGTACCAAATTTCGTCAAAATCGGTTATACGGATGGACCGTGAAAAGCTAGCAGACAGACAGACAGACACACTTTCGCATTTATAATAATTATTAGTATGGATATGGACAGAACACGCGACGCGCAATACGCCTCGTCTCCAGAAAAGAGCCCTTGTGCACTGTACCTATATTGGACCAAATGTATAAGAAAACTAGCATATTGTGTAAAATGATATTATGAGGCAAGATGATACTTAGCCAATAATATTTTCCGCACACCATTCCAACTCATATTATGACTGTGCCATAAAATTGACAAATGCCAGTAAAATTAAAGAGAGCCATTGACTTATATATTACTTCGTAAGGACAGGGCCATTGAACAAGCAAAATGGCACCGACTCATTGGTCCTAAAATGTTTATTTAGCACTGGCAATGCAACCTCAGTGACGTCATCAGTGGGTCTTTTCCGTTTGGCCGGGACGGCCAGACGGGGGTACGGGCCTCGAGGCTTGGCCTCCTTAACCGGGTGTGGCGCTGGGCATCTTTGTGCCCAGGTGTTTTTCTTTTAGCCGGGTATATAACCGGCTAGGGCCTGCCATCTTGGCTTAGGGCCCTGGTAGTTTGGCTGTTTGTGTTCACCGCGCAGCGGGTGGATCAACCCACTTCGCCGATGTTGTAGGTCCGTGTTGATTCCAGAGTGGGTCTCTGCGGAGACCCACTCTGCGAAGATGCTAGATTCGCCGTCCAGTGCAGAGACGGGGGCCGCAGAGTCTGGATTTCAAACAGGTAGTGCATTAGTATCTAATAGGTGGCGCTGATTTATTTGGTTCCAAAACCGTGAAAAATTTCGTTCGCTTGACCATATCTTGTCATTTATATCGATGAAGAGAGCCCACATGCGAATGAGCTGTTCAAATAATATGATGTATTCCCGCGCTAATGGGCTATAAAGAACAGTTTGGGGATCAACAGGCGAATAAAAACTCCGCTTAGCCTCAGGGGAAGCCAAATCGGTTTTAGTGAATGGCTGAATGGTTTGAACCTAATGCTCTCTTATACGGTCGTATCGGGATTTTATAAGGTTTATTTAAATACTGGTTTCATCTTCTTTTTACCTATACATAGATATTTTATTTTATTCAGATACAAGTTAGCCCTTGACCGCAATCTCAACTTCCCAACAAAAAACACACTTACTTATTCATCTCAACCCATAAAATGGGAAAGTGTGTTTTTTTTTGGTTTGTCCTTCAATCACGTCGCAACGGAGCCACTGATCGGTGTGATTTCTGCATGTGTAATAGCTAAAGATTAATACTATTTATCCTGGAAAATCAAAGAGAACATCAATTTTTAAAAAACAAATCCACGTCGCGCACTGAGGGTTCCGTAGTACCTAGTACAATCGTATTTTATCGATATTTTGCACGATAAATCAAAAGCTACTTACTAGATCTCGTTCAAACCAATTTTCGGTGGAAGTTTGCATGGCAATGTACATCATATATTTTTTTTAGTTTTATCATTCTCTTATTCTAGAAGTTACAGGCCCCTGTAACTTCTAGAATGGGGGGGGGGGGGGGCACACATTTTACAACTTTGGAAGTGTCTCTCGTGCAAACTATTCAGTTTAGAAAAAAATGAAATTAGAAACTTCAATATCATTTTTGAAGACCTATCCATAGAAACCCACCCCACACATATGGGTTTGATGAAAAAAAAATTGTATAAAAGGATTGACTGACTGACTGATCTATCAACGCACAGCTTAAACTACTGGATGGATCGGGCTGAAATTTTGCATGCAGATAGCTATTATGACGTAGGCATCCGCTAATAAAGGATTTTTGAAAATTCAACCCCGAAGGGGTGAAATAGGGGTTTGAAATTTGTGTAGTCCACGCGGACGAAGTGGCGAGCATAAGCTAGTGAGCTTATATAAAACTAAAACTCTTTCCGAAAACTGTTTCCAATAATAATGAAAAGATAATGGGCATTCGTGGAAACGCTTCTAAATTTAAATTAATTAAACTTACTACCGTAAACTAAGTTAACAATATAACTTGACGTTTACAACTAGGCGGTAAAGACGCCGACACTAATTAGTGGAGTCGAGCTTCAATTTAATTGTTGTTACTAATCACATTATCACACTAAATTAAATTTATGTTTCGATATCTGGAAACGTCTGTTTTAATTATTGTTATTATGTTTATAAGTTCGGTTAATAGGGTCGTGGACTGTAGTATAATAAAATGACGTGATTTTTTGTATAGCGGTAGTTTATGGGACTAGAATTCATTATTAAATCGCTTTCCATACAGCAGGACGTTAATATTTTTTTTAATGAATAAAAATCATGATTTTTTTAAAAATATTCTCTTTAATAATAAATTCTAGCCCCATAAGCTACCGCTAAACATAAAAACCCTTATTTGTATTACTACAGTGCAATACCCTATTAGGTGGTGGCCTGTGGATAATCTTATATCTCTATATTATAATATATAAAAATGAATCGCTAAATGTGTTGCTGATCGCAAATCTCGAGAACAGCTGAACCGATTTCGCTAATTCTTTTTTTATAATATTCCTTGAAGTACGAGGATGGTTCTTACGGAGAGAAAAATTTAAAAAAATTAAATTGACTGTAAGGCGGTACGAAGTTAATAACTAAAATTTGAATACTAACACCTCATGATACATATAAGATAACTCAAGATTTATCTTATATAGGTATTATTATGTACCATGAGTATGAGGGTGAACCTATCACGGTTTCGCAAAGCAGTTTCTAGTGAGAAGAGCCGGCAAAGACATCAGTAGGTACCTCAGTACCCTTATTATAAATGCGAAAGTGTGTTTGTTTGTTGGTTTGTTGGTTTGCCCTTCAATCACGTCGCAACAGTGCAACGGATTTTTGCATGGGTATAGATAAAGACCTGGAGAGTGACATAGGCTACTTTTTATCCCGGAAAATCAAAGAGTTCCCACGGGTTTTTGAAGACCTAATTGCACGCGGATGAAGTCGCGGGTATCAGCTAAATAGGAATAATTACTCGTGTACAACAGCGAGATACGAAAACAACAAAAGTCAGAAAAACTTATATTAGATAATATGACAAAACAAGAATATTGTACTTAGACGTAGAACAGGACATTACTTACATAAATCAAACGTTTTTGTCCCCGCGTTACACGGACGGACAAAAAATTATGATTTATAGCTAGCACTAAATAATAACAGTCGAAATGTCCTACACAGTAGTTACGGTTATCTATCTAAATATGTAAAAGGAAAAGGTGACTGACTGACTGATCTATCAACGCACAGTTCAAACTTTCAAAATACTTTACGGCAAGAACTTTTACATTTATGATGTTTCACTATTATAATTATAAGAAAGGATTTTTGAGGGGGTAAAATAGGGATTTGATGAGAACAACATGTGGTGATTAGAAGTCATACAAAGTAAGACTTCAATAAGGGCACTTAGGTAATATAAAATAGGATGAAACCAAAAAATATAGTTTTACAGTTAACTTTTTTATTGGCTTTGTAGGTACTCTTTAGAACCTCATAATATCGGGGGTACCCTTTTAAGGGCCTTTCCGAATGACTTTATAGAGCATAGCAATGCTCGACGTTGGTAGTTGGCATCCACACTTTCGAATTTGTTTGAATTTGTATGGGAACAGTGTTTGAGTGCTCGACCTTAGTAACAGGGAAATTTCCTTCCGGGCGGTGTTACGCTTGGGGCGCCAGCTGGTCCGAATTTTGTATTTTGAAGCTTCTATTATTGTGCAGATTGCAGAAAAATCCAGTAGTGCGATTCAGGTTTGAGTGTTTTCCTTTCACTTTCGAAGATGCTACCCCGTGCTGCCATCTAGTGAGAGCAAGGTGAGAAGTCAAGGCTTGGGGTTCGTATCCAATCTCGCACGCACAATGACTACAGTCTACAGTGCTTGCGTACATCTCCACGGCATCGATCGCCCCGCTTCACGCGAGACCGCCAGACGGATGTCCTTTACCTCGCGAGCTTCTGGGGCCACCACAAGTACCTGAAACCAACGCAGGCATCAGTGGTGACGAACAGGACGACGCAAGGGATTGAAGACACCACCGGATTTGACACTTCACGGAGAGACAATACAATAAGATTTACGCCAAAGAAAGGCGAGACCTTGGCCTACAAGGCCAAAAACTATTAGGATCCAGGTAACAATGTGCTACCTGAGAGGAAATGCCCGGGCAAGGAGGCCCAGCCTCAAGGCCCGCAACCCGATTCACTTAGGTCGATCGAGAAGACCCTTCATCATCGTATCCAATTGACGTATGGTGCGGATCTATTTTCTTCGTACGAGTGAGGAGCGCCATCCGCTTGCAATTGTGGCGACCGCCACAAACTTAAAAGCACCGAACATGTTCGCATGTGTAGACCTAGCATTGTTTACACGTTTTTCGTTTGTATTTGATCAAATAGGTTTCCAGGTAGAGTTTCAATACACCCCCGGCATTCGAATCCGAAATGAAATTGCAACCAGACGCCGGGGGCAGTTGGAATATTTCCTAAAACGGGGTATTAAAATTTAAATGAAAGCGCATCAGTAAAGTTACAAAGCGTTGTTTAGTACCTGAGTATTTAATTCGAATTCCAGCCTTTATCCGAACGATTGTTTTTATACCACACGATAATTATATCTTAAGTCTTCAAGTCTTTTTTACTACAATCGCTAATAAATCTAAATATATAAAAGGAAAAGGTGACTGACTGACTGACTGACTGACTGACTGACTGATCTATCAACGCACAGCTCAAACTACTGGACGGATCGGGCTGAAATTTGGCATGCAGATAGCTATTATGATGTAGGCATCCGCTAAGAAAGGATTTTTGAAAATTCAACCCTTAAGGGGGGGAAATAGGGGTTTGAAATTTGTGTAGTCCACGCGGACGAAGTCGCGAGCATAAGCTAGTGTCAAAATTAAGTTAGAAATATTAAATCTCGTCTTTGAAGTCTATATTAAATCTTTTGGTAGCATGCCTATTGAGAAGACATCATCATCATCAACCGATAGACTCCATTGCTTGATATAGGTCTCTTGTAGGGACTTCCACATGCCACGGTCACGCCGCCTGAATCCTGGCAACTCTCTGCGACTCGTCTGATGTCGTCCGTCCACCTGGGGGGGGGGGGGGGTCTTCCAATGCTGCGTCTTCCGGTGCGAGGTCGTCATTCCAGCACCTTGAGACCCCAATATCTATCGGTTCTACGAACTATGTGCCCTGCCCATTGCCTATGCAGATAACTATTATAACTTAGGCATCCGCTAAGAAAGGATTTTTGAAAATTCAACCACTAAAGGGATGAAATAGGGGCTTGAAATTTGTGTAGTCCACGCGGACGAAGTCGCGAGCATAAGCTAGTGTGCAATAAAGTTTATGATTATTCAATGTCGTATCGCAGTCGTGGAGTGAAAAGCAACCCTTTCAGTCATTTTACACAATGGATAGTATTTCGTGGAATGCCAATGAAACATTTAATTAAAAAGGGACGCTGTATCGAGTGCTAATTTGAAACGCAAATCCGTAGAGCTTTGTTTTTCAAAAATGTAGCTCTACAATAAATTAAAACTTTCCATTGAAGAGACTAACGCAAATTAAAATACCTAGTAAAGTATTCTTCAAATCGCGCACAATCACTACCATCGATATAAATGACAAGATATGCTCAAGCGAACAAATATTTTTCACGGTTACGGAACCAAATAAATCAGCGCCACCTCTTAGATACATACCCGTTTGAAATCCAGACGTCACTGAGGTTGCATTGGAGCTAAAGCACCACTGAGTCGGTGCCATTTTGTTTGTTCAATAGCCCTGTCCATACGAAATAATATATAAGTCAATGATCACTACCCAAATGCAAGTGTGTTTGTTTGTTGATTTGTAGGTTGGTCCTTCAATCAGCCGCAACGGAGCAACCACCAGTTAAAGACCTGGAGAGTGAACATAGAATTATTTTTATTCCGGAAAACCAAAGAATTCCCACGGGATTTTAAAAACTAAATCCACGGATGAATTCGTAGGCATCAGCTGCTCAGTTTTATAATAAAGCTAGCTTATGCTCACGACTTCGTCCGCGTGGATTACATAAATCTCAAGCCCCTATTTCACCCCCTTAGGGATTGAATTTTCAAAAATCCTTTCTTAGCGGATGCCTACGCCATATTAGCTATTTGCATGCCAAATTTCAGCTAAATGCGTCCAGTAGTTTGAGCTGTGCGTTGATAGATCAGTCAATCAGTCAGTCACCTTTTCCTTTTATATATTTAGGTATAGTAAAAACAGGTAGCATGATCATAAAGTAGGCTAATAATATGTTTTGTATATAAATGTTCTATTAACTCTTAATATAAGTAAATATTTATACATTACTGGTAATTCTACCGCAAAAACCGCGGCACAGTTAATTTCATACAAAATCCGCTCCGTTAATAATATTTCACTGCGAATTAATTTGCAAATTAACTAGATGCGCCACTGCTGTAGCAAGCTTTAAGTACCAATATGATGGATCAACCCGTTAGGAGGCGCCTCTTTGTAACATACCTACGACATTGGTGCCGATTCTCTTGTCTTTCTCTAAACTAAATTTATAGTATCTGCATCTTTTTGTTTTTAATATTGCTAAAACGGGACGGAACATGAATTTTACATTTGAAAACTCTAAATTTTAGTTCACGCTACAAATTTGAAGAATAGGCTCGTAACTGGCAGCTAAAGTTCACGCGGTTTGATGGCTCTAAATTAAATTTAAACCTGTCAAACTGTGTCTGTCCTTTTTATATTACATTAGTAAGAAGAGGATGCGAATACTCTAAAATTTAGTTGTCATCAGAACCAGTACCATTATCTGCTATATTATGTTATATATTGATATTACATGATCAAATATTCAGTTCATTGGATTAAAAATAAATGTCAAATGAGTTCGGTGGCTATCATTCAGTTTTGATCACTGAGTTAGCGAATCACTCCCGAGTTTCACAGAACATACAAAACGTGGTCTTCACTTTGGAGTTTAGATGCATATAATATGACGTGTCTACGTATGGATACACCAGACATGTTTCTATTGAGTTAACTTACAGCATATGAAAAAACAACTGACTGACTGGTAAAACGGACACTCCCACAATCGCCTCACATTTCGTACTTACCACAAATTAGATCGATAAATCATTCGTACATGCAAGATAGAGTTATTTTAATTTAACGGCATTTGCACGCCTCAATACATCAAAAAGTACAACAAAACATCAGACAAGCATCAAATAATAAAATCTTCGCATATTCAAAATTGATCAATTGATCAATTGATCAATTTATCCAGCAGAATCGTCCGTTATGGTAGATTTCGCCCAGTTCGATCACAGAACGATTGAGTCTGTCTACGTTTCTACCGAGCATTTTTACTCATCCCGTAAAATAAAAATTTCTATACGAATAATATAATGAAAAGAGTATGAATTTTATTTCATTTAATTCACTGAGAGCTTTTAGCGAGATAAGCTGTATGAATGTAAGTTAAATAAAATAGTTAAGATAAACGATTAGATAAACTTAACCTGGTTCTTAAAAAGCCATTACTTTTAATCGAATTTTTTACTCACACTAATCTGTTTTTCACACAAAGCTGTGATAGCCTAGTGGTGAGGACGTCCGCCTTCTAATCGGAGGTCGGGGGTTCGACCCCAAGCATGCACCTCTAACTTTTCGGAGTCATGTGCGTTTTAAGTAATTAAATATCACTTGCTTTAACGGTGAAGGAAAACATCGTGAGGTAACCTGCCTGAGAGTTCTCCATAATGTTCTAAAAGGTGTGTGAAATCTACCAATCCGCACATGGCCAGCGTAGACTATGGCCAAAACCACAATAATACACATTTATGTATTTTGTACAGCACCAATATAATTTTTATTTATAAAAACATAATGTGGCTAATTCCGTTGTACACAATCTCTAAACTAAACTAAAATAGCACGTCTAAATCTATTGCTATCCCTTTCATAATTTTGCCTGCAGAAAAGGATAGCACTAGACTTAGACCTCTAAATGTAGTTTAGTTTAGAGATTGTGTACAAGGGAATCGGCCCCAATAATACCTACCTAATTTTAAAAAACTGTGTTGATATATCATATTTAGTTTGGTATACATTAAACAGATTCATCATGATCAACCCATCGCCGGCTCACTACAGAGCACTGTACTCCTCTCAGACTGAGAAGGGTTTTGGCCATATAGTCCATAACGCTGGCCTTGTGCGGATTGGTAGACTTCACACACCTTTGAGAACATTATGGAGAACTCTCAGGCATGCAGGTTTCCTCACGATGTTTTCTTTCACCGTTAAAGCAAGTGATATTTAATTACTTAAAATGCACATAACTCCGAAAAGTTAGTGGTGCGTGCCGGGGATCGAACTCCCGACCTCCGATTAGAAGGCGGACGTCCTAAGCGCTAGGCTATCGTAAACATAATGAGGTAAAAAGGATTATTAAACTGATTCATTCAAAGCCCTCATCCGTTAAATACATTAAAACAGTCATTTGCTGACCGCAAGCGGCTGGGAGCTTGTCAATCTGTCTGTCCTTCGAATTTATATACTATATGGTTTTGCGGCGACATTGAACAGATTTACCTAAAGGTCAGAACCAACCAGTGACATCTACATATAAAACGCACAAGATAGGTCATTTCGAACTTAATTACTGTGTTCTATGAAGCTGTCAAAATTAGTAGTGTTAGCTTATTGAAGTTAGTTTAATGAATTAGACAATATTTGACTCATCCGATGTCACGCGATCTGTGGCGGGGAAGCCATCTTGAATCGATTTGTATAAATACCAGTGTTTGAAGGTTTTTAAGCCAGTCTCGTTCCGACTCGAGACTCAACGACTATTTTTAGGTCGAAATTTTGATTAAGTGGTTACAATAGCAATTGTGCCCTAATCAAGTTAATATTGCAGTTAGGTTATTATAAAGATTAAATCTCTCAATAAGCCTCTACGCGTTGTGATCTATATCCACGTGCAAGCTTTATATGAACATTTTAATAACTTATAAAATTAGTTAAATTTAACCTGCTTTTCTGACTTTTGCTTTTAGTAGGTATAACACTGACAAAATTTCTTCTTCTGTCTTATACCGGCTTCCCAGGGTGCGTGATACTGCTGACGGACGCGGGCCAGCCCGCGCCAACGCACCATGGGAAGAGTATCGTCCCTGGTATAAGAGATAGCGATATAGCATTTTGACGTCACACGTTACTAATGTCATAGTAGCTTCGTGCGGTTTCATACAAATTTTCGTTTTGCGAGAAAGGGATAGAAGACCCACCCACTCCAAAATTAAAATGCTTGTAACTTTCTAAATCTTTGTTGGATTTTAATAATTTTTCAGCGTACGTCATTATTTTTATCCTAGTTTATAATAAAGTAATAATATTTATCAAAGTCAAAAGTAGGAAAATACCCAATTAAGTTAGGCAGGAGTAAATAGTAAAGGTGTAAAAGCTAACCTAACCTAGGCACCAAAGTTAAGGCCAGGGCCTTGGGACTATAATTTAATTATCCAGGTAAGATATTAGTTAAGTTGGGTTACTAACATAAATTCATAACAGATTATAATCTGAATTCAAATGAAACTAAAGTTTCATTTAAAGCGATCAGGGTAAAGGCGCCAGTTCCAAGCCCCCCGAGAGTGTGCCGTCTTAAGAACTTTTCAACCTGGTTCACCTTTTCACACACAACCTTCACCTTTCTACTATCGTACCGCAAGGCATCGCCAAGGTCTGCACCCGTACGTAGTCGAAATTCCACGGATACGTACGAAGCGATTTGCCTCCTTTGCATTTCTAATTCAAACCGCTAAGATTTGGAACACCCTTCCACCATCAGGTTACTAACATAAATTCATAACAGATTATACTCTGAATGCAAATGAAACTAAAGTTCCATTCAAAGCGATCAGGGTAAAGGCGCCAGTTCCGGGCCCCGTCAAAGCGTTCGAGATCCATATGCAAATTTGTACGAAACTCGTAACTCCGTCCGAAAAGTTGTGCTTCAAGTTAAAGCGGCTCATTTAAGGACAATTTGCTTCTCAAAAGGCCTAGTTAATATTTATAAAGAAATTTTGGGGAACATTTCGTGTACGTACGACGTTTGAGACTAATTTTAGGGTAAATATTGGTACAAATTTTCGGTTGAATACGAAACTTTTACAGTTACTGTACTTACTAAAGTTTTAGTTACTTTATAGTCGTATTCCTCATTACTGAGGGGCGTGACTCCTTCCCGTTATTCATTTAACGGTAGGAGTTTTATTAATAGTTTTATAATCTTGGCATAATAATGCGGTGGGTTTCCAGATTCTTCCGCATTCAACCCGACTAAAAGAACGAGATTTCAACTCTTAGGTTTTACAGCGATTATCAGATGTTAGCGATAATAACCAGGCATTGAGCCAGAGTGGAAACAAGAAGGCCAAATTCGGACCTCCAAAGTCGATCACCCATCCAGTTACCGCTTGTGTCAACGTTGCTTAATAGTCGCAATCGCTTGATATGCGTTGTCACTAGAACGCCCAATCTAGATACTAAAATTAGGAGCACATCGAATTTAGTCTTCTTTAAGGAATATCTTAAGACAAGACTGAATAGGCATCTTCTAAAATCTAGGCAATGGTGCTCTATTCTAAACTTCATCTTTGGGCATCTTTACGGCATCATTGTCATCAAGCGTAAGCCTATCTTGCACTAAAAAAAGAAACATAAAAAAACCATCAATTACTATCTAATATTTCTCAACATTGACGCTCTACGACATTATCATAACATAACAATAAGGAAAGAAAGTGATAGAATATTATATTCTCCGTAGCACTCAAGAAATAGGCATTATGGCGTCAAATCCGAAGTGGATATTCTATCAATATCCGAGAAGAATGGAAAAAATATAATAGAACCATTGATATACAAAATACAAGATGCGTATCGTCTGGTGACAGAAGGGCTGGCTCATTTTTTGCGCAACGATCGGCCTGGCTGTCCAGCGCGGAAATGCAGCCAGTATTTTTGGCACCATTCCACCCGGGCATGATTTGTATAGTAATTAGATAAGGCTAGCTTTAAGTTTTATTAAATCCCTATAATGCCATTCGATCGGGTGGAAATTCCACCCCATCGGTTGCCCTGCGGGCTAGCTAGGCAAATTTTGCATTAGAAGTTACAACTTGCTGATTTTTTATGGGCTCTTCTCAGACCTGGGCGCGTTTGGAACTCTCGTAGCTTTATATTTAAGTCTACGTAACTAATTATCACTACTACATCATCTTAGAAATCCAAGAACTGACAATTCAAAAGTGCACAATAGCACCTACTTTGAATAAATTATTAACTTTGACTTTGGCACACACCTTCAAGTATTCTCGATAGGCTTGAAGTAGGAAGAATCAAAATTTATAATTAAAATAAGTCAAAATCAATTATTACATGATCTACTTTAAAGAGTCTTATGACATTTCAAGAGTTACTACCAACGGTTAAACGTGCCGAATCTGCTGAAAAGACCACCAAGAAACTTCAGCTGGAATTCATATTCAAGATAGGGGCTTTATTAGAGGAAGATTTAAACGACATGACGTGTCATATTCAATTATTATGCAATGCATTAAGAATGTGTAATGTCGTCTGAATCTTCCTCTAATAAAGAAGCCCCTATCTTGACTAGGAATTCCAGTGTTATACCTACGTTTACCTTTTCAATCATCATCATCATCATCAGCCTGTGGATCTTCTGTTGGAAATAGGCCTTCCCTAAAGAGCGCCACCACACCCAGTCCTCAGCCTTCCTCATACAGCCACTTCCCGCCAGCCTCTTTATATCGTCGGTCCATCGTACTGGAGGGCGTCCCACACTACGCTTGCTTAAACGCGGACTCCACTCAAGGACTTTCCGGCTCCAACAGCCATCGCCTCTACGACAGGCATGACCTTCCCACTGTCAGTTCAGCTTGCTAATAGTTTGGCCTATGCCAGTGACCTTGGTTCTCCTGCGGATCTCCTCATTTCGGATCTTATCCCTCAGGGAAACTCCTAACGTCTATCTTTTCATTATTTTAGAGAATTTCGTAGTATAAATGTACCTACCTGAGAATGAGTATCTTTGGTTATTGATATCAGTTATAACGAAGATAATCCTATTAGCATTGGAGTCACTTAAATATTTATAGGGATGAGATTTATTATATTATTTATTAGAACGGATTATTTTTTATCATTTTCGAAATAAATTATGTATCTGTGACTGCGGCCATTTTGAATGTCTATTTTCCAGAGTAAACTAATTGAGATGCTGCGATAATTTAATACGAATAAATAAGAATGTCTATGTCCTTCTCCAGTCCAAGCTAATAATACGACTGAATGGATCTTGATTTTCTAAAGGAGGTTTCTCAATCAATACATAATAATATTATTATAAGTAGGGCTAATAAAACGAGGAGCTACCCGCGCACCCACCGGCTTCTCCTACCAGTGGGTGGAAGGGGAATTCATATTTCCATGTACACCCACTACATTAGCGTAGGAATTAAATGTAAAAATATGTCGATACATCGTATCGATAAATAAATACGAAATAGTTTTTACATAGCTTGTTTGTTGTGGGCTCTTCTCAGACCTGGGCGCGTTTGGAACCCTAGTAGCTTTAGTTTTAAGTTTGCGTAATAATTATCACCACTATATCTTACAAATCTAACACCATACCAGACCATCAATACGAGTAATTTATTACCTATTTTGAATAAATCATTTGACTTTGACTTTGACTTAGCACTTTATCATCACTTGCTACCAGGTCTGATTGCAGCCAAACGTTAGTTTATAACTGTAAAAAAAAAAATGGAGTTTCGGGATATTATGATGATGAAAGATAGATTTCAATGTTTTGAAGATTTCAACACACACATACAGATATCTTTAAATATTATATAAAAGGAAAAGGTGACTGGCTGACCTACTGACTGATATACCAACGCACAGCTCAAACTACAGGACGGATCGGGCTGAAATTTGGCATGCAGATAGTTATTTTTTTTTATTTTTATTATTAGCATACAAGAGAAAATTACACATAATAGGTAGCACGCATTGTAAAAACCACAGAGGTTTGACCCTCAATGCGTACGTCTGCGCATTACATCATGCCTACTTATATCATTAAAAAAGATTATAAATAAATAATATTAAGTACTATATTATAATATACCTACTAACTAAATATTTTACAAAAAAAAAAAACAAAGAACAGACAATACATATACATACACATATATGTATAAACACACATATATGCATACACACATGCACATACACACATATATATATATATATATATATATATATATATATATATATATATATATATATATATTTATATTTTTTTATAGGTGACATTATTATTTATGTGTGTATTATGACGTAGGCATCCGCTAAGAAAGGATTTTTGAAAATTCAACCTCTAAGGGGGTGAAATAGGGGTTTGAAATTTGTATAGTCGCGAGCATAAGCTAGTTTAACTATAAAATAAATTAAAATACGCCTTGTATTAAAACTTGTAACTCGATATGAGATGTTATCTTAGAAATTATTGCGCACGCGCTTCACTGGCCTTGCTTGCGCGAGGGAAAGTTTTACTGTCGTTATGAGTTATTTTTCTCGACTTATCTAAACTAACTGACTATGCACTATAGAGATACCTATGCAGGCTATTGAAAGGCTATAAATAAACAAAAATATGACAAGGATAGAATTGCTAATGCAAATCTCTCCTTCTAGTCCAGAGTTCTAATGAACTTTGATAGACATCCCGACCTCAGATTAGAAGGCGGTCATCCTAACCACTAAGTTATCACAGCTTTCAAAACTTTAGAAACAAAAAAGTACTAAGTCGGTAGGTATATGTAGGTAAAATGTTCATTTTAGAAATTTTTCCTGTCAGATTAATTGTAAGCGTAGTGTGGGACGCCCTCCAGCACGATGGACCGACGATATAAAGAGGCTGGCGGGAAGTGGCTGGATGAGGAAGGCTGAGGACCGGGTGTGGTGGCGCTCTTTAAGGAAGGCATAAGTCCAACAGTGGATATCCACAGGCTGATGATGAAAAATGATGAAATGAAATGGATTTGTAAGAGCACAGGAATCACCGCTGCACTAGGGAGATGTACAGTTAAATTAGTAAGTACATTTTCTACCCATTTTTTTCCAACCATTTACAATTAATACAAGCTGTAACCAGAACGCTAGCAAAAACTTAGCGTTATTGTTATACCTACCTAAACACAATCCAATAAAAAATAACCATTTGCCTCATTATAATACTAAATGACTTAAACTACATTTTAGTGATTTAGTATTTTTCAAACCCGCAATGTATAGCGTGCAAAACTCGGGTCAATGCCCCGCTTACGATGCGGCATTGACTCCGAGTGACCTACTTACGTAACTTTCGTTGACCTCTGGCGTCAGTCAAATGTTTTATTTGCAATATATCGTAAACTTTAAAAAAAAATATTTTTCTATTTTTTCGTGGTTATGTTATGGTATCATATCAGTAATCATCAGTACCTACTATATGTAAGGTGCCCATGAAGGAAAAATAACTCGAAGACGATTTCACAAGTTTATTTGTCGATTTTCATTACAGAACTACCTGCCTATTCGGGCACACGGCTTTTTATATCGTTTATCATGAATGAATTCAGACATTAATCGAAATGACGTGAAGTTACCTTCATTCATTCCTTAAGATTCGTTTTCAACGTATCTTAATTAAAGTCATTATTATGTTAACAAACAAATATATGTAATACTACTTTGATAAATAATTGTAGTAATTTTAACGATTAGCAAACTTAGTAAGTAAGTTACTTTAAATAGATATGCAATTTAGGGATGTGTATTGTCAACAACATTTGGTTGAATGAATCACATAAGGTTTAGGTTGCAATATTCTACATTCAATCAAATGTTTCCTTCATATTATATTTAATGCGCTCTATTAATTATGGCCATAGTATTTAACTCTACAAATTTTAATATTTATAACATGATTTCTAACATATATAACCTGTCTTCGTTTTAGTCAGCGTTCTGGTTACACCCTGTGTAAAACAAGGTTCTCAACCTTTGTAATAATTAGAGAGAAAATGAAAAAATGTGCAATGTTTTTAAATTAATTAATTATAATGTAATCTGTTTATCCTTATTGTAAATCAAAAATGTGCTTTCAACAAATTACTAAGACTTTAAGAATATTAATTAAAATGCACCGTTAATAATTGAGAAGTGGCATTGTCCTTGTATGATAACTAAAATTTTAGAAATTATTATAATTTACTTATACTTATTATTATACAAAACCGATGCATATTATGACGTATGATGACAGAGACAACGCGCTACAAAGCCGAAATGTCATTCTAAAGGCCGATGTACATTACTTTCTGCCGCGTACTGTACGCGTTTTCATTTTAAATGTGTATGCGATCACCTTTTATAATAAAATCCCGCAAACTATTTTGGACTTACCTTTGCACAAGTTTAAAAAATCTATTAAAAATATGCTCCTGAAAAAAGCATATTACACAATTGAAGATTATCTAAATGATAAAAGAGCGTGGATTTGACCTGCAGCTCGTTCCAGCAACGCACAAGACTGCAAATACTATTTTATACATGGCATAATTTTGTACCTATATCAAATATTTGAAAAGAGCAACCGCCGAGTTTCTTGCTGGTTCTTCTCGGCAGGAAAGGCATTCCGAACCAGTGGTAGATGCATCCGACTATTCGTAAGCACTTGTAAAAGTTTATACGAATAAAAAAGATTTTCATTTCATTTCATTTCATTTTTCATTTTCATTTCATTTCATTTCATTTCATTTCATTTCATTTCATTTCATTTTCATTTCATTTCATTCATTTCATTTCATTTCATTCCTTTATGGCGCTATTCGTAAACATCACGTTTTAATTTTACTTCAAAATGCTAACACTAAAACCGCAGTGTGTTATATTCAATTAGAGCGTTGTCTCTGTCGTTGAGACCGACAAAACGTCATAATATAGGTATGAGTGACAGAGGCAACGCTCTACAAAACCGAAATGTCATTCTAAAGGCCCGATGTACATTACTTTCTGCCGCGTGCTGTACCTACGCGTTTTCACTGTAAATGTGTATGCGATCACCTTTATAGAGCTACTAGCTTATGCTCGCGACTTCGTCCGCGTGGACTACAAAATTTCAAACCCCTATTTAACCCCCTTAGGAGTTGAATTTTCAAAAATCCTTTCTTAGCGGATGCCTACGTCATAATAGCTATCTGCATGCCAAATTTCAGCCCGATCCATCCAGTAGTTTGAGCTGTGCGTTGATAGATCAGTCAGTCAGTCAGTCAGTCAGTCAGTCAGTCGGTCAGTCAGTCAGTCAGTCACCTTCTCCTTTTATATATATAGACTAGCTAATAGCTGATGCCCGCGACTTTATTCGTGTGAAATTAGGTTTTCTAAAAATCCCGTGGGAACTTTGATTTTCGGGATAAAGTGTAACCTATGTCACTCCCTAGGTCTTTATCTATACCCATGCAAAAATCACGTCAATCCGTTGCACCGTTGCGACGTGATTGAAGGACTAACCAACAAACCAACAAACAAACACATTCGCATTTATAATAAGGGTACTGATTCATGAATATCACGTTTTAATTCTACTTCAAAATGTTAACAGTAAAACCGCAGTTTGTTGTATACAATGAGATTTTACCCGGATGATCTATTTCTGTTGCGAGAGGGTTTAAATAAATAATTCCTATTACATCGTATTTATTCAGTACTAATGTTTGCTTGCGGCTTTGCCCGCATTGCTAAATGTGGTTTTCAATCATACGTTAACATTTAAAGTACTATATATTTATAATTTTTATAATGTTTTACCTACACTTCAAGGTATTTCTAATTAAATACATATCAAATATTGCGGACCGGCAGGTTGGACAGCTGCAAAGTGCTATGTGGCCATTGGCACTGATTCTAAGCACAACCTAATTTTAGAGTATTCGCACCCTCTTCTTACTATTGTAATATGAAAGGGACAGAAGCAGTTTGACATTTCTAAATTTAATTTTTAGATGGTAAAACCCGTGATTTTAGCACGCACTCGCGAACCTACTGTTTAAATTTGTATTGTGCACTAACATTTAGAGTCTTTAAATGTGAAAGTCATGTTCCGTTCCTTTTTTAGCATTAGTAAAAAGAAAAGGATGCAGATACTCTAAATTTAGTTTAGAGAGAGACTAGAGAATCGGGGCCAATCACTTCAGCTACAACCCGTTGAGTTATGTCGGCTACTTTGGTTTTGTTACGGATCTCCTCTTTGCTGATTTGATCACGTAGAGAAACTCCAAGCATAGCTCTCTCCATCGCCCGCTGAGGGACCCTGAGCTTCTTATGAGGCCCATAGTTCACGACTATGCCTCGGATCCATATGTCATCACTGGCAAAACGTATAATTCTCATATTACGTCTTTGAAGACGGCGCAGTGGCGAACGCTGTGGTCTTATAAGTCGGAGGTATCGGGTTCGATTCCCGGCAGAGGCAACTTGGAAATTCATAATTTCTAAATTGTCTCTGGTCGTTAGTTTCATCGTCGTTAGATTCAGTGTCTAGTAATGAATGATTTTAATTTGAAGCTTTTGAAGATAGTTCACGAAAAATTATTTTAATTTCACTTAGTGAAGCCGCGATGCTAAACCAATCAATGTCAAATGAGCTCGGTGGCTATTATCCAGTGTTAGACACTGAGTTAGCGAAACACCCCGCCGCAAGTGAGATCGCAGTCAAAGGCTAACTTGTACACAGTGGCGTGCACAGGAGTTCAAGCCAGGGTATGCATTTAGGTATGAACTTTATTTTACGGCAGGTTGTAATGAAAAATAAGCATTGATTTATTACAATAAGGGTAAGCAGTGCGTTTATGCTTCTATGAGCTGCACGCCACTGCTTGTACAATGGAATTAACGAAAAGTTAACTTTTTTACTCCCTCATTCGTATGCAGATGCGTTGCACGTTCCACAAATAACTAATTGCGTATACAAACGTACGTACGTACGGACAAACTGCGAATTACGTAAACGAAAACTGGGTACCTACTTCCAAATAAATGATTTCCACGTTTTTCTTGTATTTTCCCAGTGATTAAACTGTTTGTTTGTTATTTTAAACCAGTTTTGAAAAATAACCGGTTTTTGCACGAGTCACAGATTAAAATCTAGATTTTTAATGATTATATATTATTATTATGTTCCTATCATAACTTAAGTGGTACTGGTGGTAAGCTGTGATAGCCTAGTGGTTAGGACGTCCGCCTTCTAATCGGAGGTCAGGGGTTTCGATCCCGGGCACTAACCTCTAACTTTTCGGAGTTATGTGCGTTTTAAGTAATTAAATATCACTTGCTTTAACGGTGAAGGAAAATATCGTGAGGAAACCTGCATCTCTGAGAGTTCTCCATAATGTTCTCAAAGGTGGGTGAAGTCTACCAATCTGCACAAGGCCAGCGTGGTAGACTATGGCCAAAACCTTTCTCACTCTGAGAGGAGACCCGCGCTCTGTAGTTAGTCGGCGATGGGTTGATCATGATGATGATGACTGTTGGTATAATCCATACTAATATCGACAGAATCGTGATAGCCTAGTGGTTAAGACGTCCACATCCTACTCAGGAGGTCGGGGGATCCTGGTCTGGTCTCTCGCTCACTATTGGCTACAATGCAACAAGTTGTTGCAACAAGAATATCACAAATTCAGACAATCACAACAATTGAGATTGTGATAATCATTGATGCCGATTTTACGTAATCGATCTACAGACTCATCATAACGTTAGATATCATCATCATCATCATCATCATCATCATCAGCCTGTGGAAGTCCACTGTTGGACATAGGCCTTCCCTAAAGAGCGCCACCACACCTAATCCTCAGCCTTCCTCATCCAGCCACTTCCCGCCAGCCTCTTTATATCGTCGGTCCATCGTGCTGGAGGGCGTCCCACACTACGCTTGCTTAAACGCGGTCTCCAGTCAAGGACTTTCCGGCTCCAACGGCCATCGCCTCTACGACAGGCATGACCTGCCCACTGACCCTTCAGCTTGCTAATACTTTGGGCTATGTCAGTGACCTTGGTTCTCCTGCGGATCTCCTCATTTCGGATCTTGTCCCTCAAGGAAACTCCAAACATAGCCCTCTCCATAGCTCGCTGAGCGACTTTGAATTTGTGGACAAGGCCGTTTGTTAGTGTCCACGTTTCAGCACCATAGGTGAGGACGGGAAGAACACACTGGTTAAAGACTTTCGTCTTGAGGCACTGAGGAATTGACGATGAGAAGACTTGACTCACATATCTTAGATAGTTAGATATCACAATTACGCAAACGGAAAAGTCGCAAGCGTTACAATAATTTATAACAAGTGGACATATTTTAAAACTACTTCCTAATCTTGGCACATCTCTTCCTTATAGCGGTGGCATAGTTTATAGTTACAAATTTTTCTTTGCTCCAAACACACGGGAATTTAGCTCTTAAACCCTAAGCAATAGAGGTGATAGTGTATGGGGTAACATTGATACTGTTTAAAGGATTCGTAAGGGACGTGACGTAGGAGATGCCAGTTTATGCGGGAAAACATATTTTATTAAAATTTTCCATCTTCCCGGTTATGTTCAAACAGTGGCAAAGAATATTTTGAATATTAGAACTTACCTCAGACTTCTGTGTTAAGTCACACACACATATGTATATGTTGTGAATCACCTACTAGGTATTTTTACTAGTTAATTGACATTGATTTCATATTATTATATTGTAAAGCTTGCTTAAATTATTTTTTCTCTTCAAACGTACTGTTGTACATAATTAAGAACTATTTTTAAGTAATCCGTTAAACAGAATTGTAATCCTATTTGGCCTTATTTTAAGTTTTATATTATGTAAAATTATATTATCTATAACGCTGTTGATTACAAATAAATGAATAAAATGAATAAAGTCTTCCGAGCTAGAGCTTAGGGCTTAGAAGAATACCTTGGGCCAAAGAGGCACCGGTGCACGTTCTTTTGAGTTCCCGGAGTCTATTAATAGACTACGCTGACTATGATGCCCACCGATCTTCCTAAAGAGTTCATGTATATTAGTAAAAGAGCATTTGGTGGCACGTCACATTAGACTCTTTCTTGAATCTTGAATAAAGGTATTTAACTCAGTTAAGATTGTCCTTTTCCGTGACTAGACGTGTCTGTAACGTAGCTATTCTGTGTAAGAAAGTCGACATCAGCTAGGAGTTAATGAGTCCGCTTTGTTACCGTCGCTGGCTTGCCGACGTTCGTGCGAGAGCATTTGTCGGCACGTTGTATTATACTCTTTCTTGAATTTAGGTATTAAACTCTGTTAGAACTGTTCTTTTCAGTGACTAGACCTGTCTATTACGTAGCTATTCTGTGTAAGAAAGTCGACATCAGCTAGGAGTTAATGAGTCCGCTTTGTTACCGTCGCTGGCTTGCCGACGTTCGTGCAAGAGCGTTTGGTGGCATGTTATATTACACTCTTTCTTGAACTCAGGTATTAAACTCTGTTAGAACTGTTCTTTTCAGTGACTGGACCTGTCTGTTACGTAGCTATTCTGTGTAAGAAAGTCGACATCAGCTAGGAGTTAATGAGTCCGCTTTGTTACCGTCGCTGGCTTGCCGACGTTCGTGCGAGAGCATTTGTCGGCACGTTGTATTATACTCTTTCTTGAATTTAGGTATTAAACTCTGTTAGAACTGTTCTTTTCAGTGACTAGACCTGTCTATTACGTAGCTATTCTGTGTAAGAAAGTCGACATCAGCTAGGAGTTAATGAGTCCGCTTTGTTACCGTCGCTGGCTTGCCGACGTTCGTGCGAGAGCATTTGTCGGCACGTTGTATTATACTCTTTCTTGAATTTAGGTATTAAACTCTGTTAGAACTGTTCTTTTCAGTGACTAGACCTGTCTATTACGTAGCTATTCTGTGTAAGAAAGTCGACATCAGCTAGGAGTTAATGAGTCCGCTTTGTTACCGTCGCTGGCTTGCCGACGTTCGTGCAAGAGCGTTTGGTGGCATGTTATATTACACTCTTTCTTGAACTCAGGTATTAAACTCTGTTAGAACTGTTCTTTTCAGTGACTGGACCTGTCTGTTACGTAGCTATTCTGTGTAAGAAAGTCGACATCAGCTAGGAGTTAATGAGTCCGCTTTGTTACCGTCGCTGGCTTGCCGACGTTCGTGCAAGAGCGTTTGGTGGCATGTTATATTACACTCTTTCTTGAACTTAGGTATTAAACTCTGTTAGAACTGTTCTTTTCAGTGACTGGACCTGTCTGTTACGTAGCTATTCTGTGTAAGAAAGTCGACATCAGCTAGGAGTTAATGAGTCCGCTTTGTTACCGTCGCTGGCTTGCCGACGTTCGTGCGAGAGCATTTGTCGGCACGTTGTATTATACTCTTTCTTGAATTTAGGTATTAAACTCTGTTAGAACTGTTCTTTTCAGTGACTAGACCTGTCTATTACGTAGCTATTCTGTGTAAGAAAGTCGACATCAGCTAGGAGTTAATGAGTCCGCTTTGTTACCGTCGCTGGCTTGCCGACGTTCGTGCAAGAGCGTTTGGTGGCATGTTATATTACACTCTTTCTTGAACTCAGGTATTAAACTCTGTTAGAACTGTTCTTTTCAGTGACTGGACCTGTCTGTTACGTAGCTATTCTGTGTAAGAAAGTCGACATCAGCTAGGAGTTAATGAGTCCGCTTTGTTACCGTCGCTGGCTTGCCGACGTTCGTGCAAGAGCGTTTGGTGGCATGTTATATTACACTCTTTCTTGAGCTTAGGTATTAAACTCTGTTAGAACTGTTCTTTTCAGTGACTGGACCTGTCTGTTACGTAGCTATTCTGTGTAAGAAAGTCGACATCAGCTAGGAGTTAATGAGTCCGCTTTGTTACCGTCGCTGGCTTGCCGACGTTCGTGCAAGAGCGTTTGGTGGCATGTTATATTACACTCTTTCTTGAGCTTAGGTATTAAACTCTGTTAGAACTGTTCTTTTCAGTGACTGGACCTGTCTGTTACGTAGCTATTCTGTGTAAGAAAGTCGACATCAGCTAGGAGTTAATGAGTCCGCTTTGTTACCGTCGCTGGCTTGCCGACGTTCGTGCGAGAGCATTTGTCGGCACGTTGTATTATACTCTTTCTTGAATTTAGGTATTAAACTCTGTTAGAACTGTTCTTTTCAGTGACTAGACCTGTCTATTACGTAGCTATTCTGTGTAAGAAAGTCGACATCAGCTAGGAGTTAATGAGTCCGCTTTGTTACCGTCGCTGGCTTGCCGACGTTCGTGCAAGAGCGTTTGGTGGCATGTTATATTACACTCTTTCTTGAACTCAGGTATTAAACTCTGTTAGAACTGTTCTTTTCAGTGACTGGACCTGTCTGTTACGTAGCTATTCTGTGTAAGAAAGTCGACATCAGCTAGGAGTTAATGAGTCCGCTTTGTTACCGTCGCTGGCTTGCCGACGTTCGTGCAAGAGCGTTTGGTGGCATGTTATATTACACTCTTTCTTGAGCTTAGGTATTAAACTCTGTTAGAACTGTTCTTTTCAGTGACTGGACCTGTCTGTTACGTAGCTATTCTGTGTAAGAAAGTCGACATCAGCTAGGAGTTAATGAGTCCGCTTTGTTACCGTCGCTGGCTTGCCGACGTTCGTGCGAGAGCATTTGTCGGCACGTTGTATTATACTCTTTCTTGAATTTAGGTATTAAACTCTGTTAGAACTGTTCTTTTCAGTGACTAGACCTGTCTGTTACGTAGCTATTCTGTGTAAGAAAGTCGACATCAGCTAGGAGTTAATGAGTCCGCTTTGTTACCGTCGCTGGCTTGCCGACGTTCGTGCGAGAGCATTTGTCGGCACGTTGTATTATACTCTTTCTTGAATTTAGGTATTAAACTCTGTTAGAACTGTTCTTTTCAGTGACTAGACCTGTCTATTACGTAGCTATTCTGTGTAAGAAAGTCGACATCAGCTAGGAGTTAATGAGTCCGCTTTGTTACCGTCGCTGGCTTGCCGACGTTCGTGCAAGAGCGTTTGGTGGCATGTTATATTACACTCTTTCTTGAACTCAGGTATTAAACTCTGTTAGAACTGTTCTTTTCAGTGACTGGACCTGTCTGTTACGTAGCTATTCTGTGTAAGAAAGTCGACATCAGCTAGGAGTTAATGAGTCCGCTTTGTTACCGTCGCTGGCTTGCCGACGTTCGTGCAAGAGCGTTTGGTGGCATGTTATATTACACTCTTTCTTGAGCTTAGGTATTAAACTCTGTTAGAACTGTTCTTTTCAGTGACTGGACCTGTCTGTTACGTAGCTATTCTGTGTAAGAAAGTCGACATCAGCTAGGAGTTAATGAGTCCGCTTTGTTACCGTCGCTGGCTTGCCGACGTTCGTGCAAGAGCGTTTGGTGGCATGTTATATTACACTCTTTCTTGAACTTAGGTATTAAACTCTGTTAGAACTGTTCTTTTCAGTGACTGGACCTGTCTGTTACGTAGCTATTCTGTGTAAGAAAGTCGACATCAGCTAGGAGTTAATGAGTCCGCTTTGTTACCGTCGCTGGCTTGCCGACGTTCGTGCAAGAGCGTTTGGTGGCATGTTATATTACACTCTTTCTTGAGCTTAGGTATTAAACTCTGTTAGAACTGTTCTTTTCAGTGACTGGACCTGTCTGTTACGTAGCTATTCTGTGTAAGAAAGTCGACATCAGCTAGGAGTTAATGAGTCCGCTTTGTTACCGTCGCTGGCTTGCCGACGTTCGTGCGAGAGCATTTGTCGGCACGTTGTATTATACTCTTTCTTGAATTTAGGTATTAAACTCTGTTAGAACTGTTCTTTTCAGTGACTAGACCTGTCTGTTACGTAGCTATTCTGTGTAAGAAAGTCGACATCAGCTAGGAGTTAATGAGTCCGCTTTGTTACCGTCGCTGGCTTGCCGACGTTCGTGCAAGAGCGTTTGGTGGCATGCCATAATTTTACTTAAGCTTATTACAGGAATTCCTAATTTGAATAGTAATACGACTTTAAATTATTTTAGTTTTTAAAATAAGTTTTATTTTTCCGATTGCAACTTTGTTTGCAAACGTTTTGAAGCGAAGCTTCTTAACGGACTTTTGAGAGATGTCTTAATAATTTTAAATACATATCGAAAATTGCGGAACTGGGAGGATTCGAACCTGCATCTTCTGGGTTTCGCGTCCGACGCCTTGACCGCTATGCCACGGTTTCGCTTACCGCCAGTGACGAAATTTGTGATATGCATGTTCAGTCAGTACTGAAGCGACTGTCAATGCCATCTAGTAGCGACACTTTGCAGTTATCGAAACTACTTTCAAAGGCCCATATTACAATGCAGGTAGGCTTGAAGTGTAGGCAAAAACAGTATCATAAAAATTATAAAAAAAATAGAGAGATTGACAAAAGTGAAACGAACAAATGAACGAACACAGCGATAAAATGCACTTAATTGGCTGGGCAGCGCGTATGAGGGAGCGAAACAGAGCACAAGATTTTACAAACAATCAATAAGAAGAGTTGCTCTAACTCAAGGCTTATTTTTAACTAGCTGATGCCCGCGACTTCGTACGCATGGATTTAGGTTTTTAGAAATCCCGTGGGTACTCATCAATTTTCGGGGATGAAAAGTAGCCTATGTCCTTCCCCGGGATATAAGCTAACTCTGTACCAAATTTCATCAAAATCGGTTGAACGGTTGAGCCGTGAAAGCTAGCAGACAGACAGACAGACAGACAGACAGACAGACAGACAGACAGACACACTTTCGCATTTATAATATTAGTATGGATTTATTTAAGCATTGAAGAAGTGGATGGAAGAGTAGTGAGTACAAAATGAAATTAAAGTTCACCTACTAAGTTATTTGGAAAATACATAGCTATATGAAAGGATAGAAATATTTTAGAATAAATCAAAAAGAACAACAGTAGTGGAATTGTTTGGATTTATTTTTGAACAAGCTGATGCCCGCTACTTCGTCCGCGTGGGATAAGGTTTTAAAAAATCCCGTGGCAACTTTGATTTTCCGGGATGAAAAGTAGCGTATGTCACTCTCCAGGTCTTTATCTATACCCATGCAAAAATCACGTCAATCCGTTGCCCCGTTGCGACGTGATTGAAGGACAGACCAAGAAACCAACACACAAACACACTTTCGCATTTGTAATTAGGGTACTGAGGTACTGATTTTATCAGATATCCTTATTTTATTAGGTAATTAATAATTTTCTAAATTAAGTCGTCCATCTTCGTTTCTAAATTCTAAATTATTCAGTAAGTTGATAGATATTTTTTTTTAAATAATTCATTGATTCAATCTTCAAAGCAATATATCCATATTAAAATTGTCAAAACTGTCAATTTTCATTTTCCTTTTGCGAGATTTTAGAAAATAATTTAGAGTTTTCTAATCTTTACTGACATTAATAAGAAGCTCGATGAAAATTTTAATAAAAAGTAAAGGAAAAGCTAAATTGAGATTGATAGGTTCTAAGTAGGTATATTGAGATAATTTTTTTCTATTTTGTTTTGTACTAGCTTATGCCCGTGACTTCATCTGCGTTGACAACACAAATTTCAAACCCTATTTCAAACCCTTAGGGGTTGAATTTTCAAAAATCCTTTCTTACCGGATGTCTACCTAATGTCTACGTGATAATAGCTATCCGCAAGCCAAACGGTCAGTCAGTCAGTCAGTCAGTCAGTCACCTTTTCCTTTTATATATTCAGATAACAATAACGCTAAGTTTTTGCTAGTGATCTGGTAATTAGTCCCGCAAATTGCTATTGCGCTGGAACCATGTCTCATTGACATCGCAATAACGTCATTATGACGTCAGCCGAAATAAAAATAATTAGCTTGAAACCTCAGTCTAGTCACTGAAATGGCTTCCACGCACATTAGCAATTTGCGGGACTTATAAACGCTGTAAAATTTCCCCAAACTGTCAAAACTCAAAACCGAAATTCAAAGACAACTAAAGAGCACTGCGCGACAGAAATTCAAAAGGAAATCTATTCACTTTGTACGTAACATGTATTCACTGTATTTAATACATTAGCTGTATAGAATACAGGGAACCATAAACTTTATTTGGTATACCTACCATGTTTGTAGGGATAGTTCTTGAGCACGGACTTGGAATAGCTAGATGCCGCATGTGAATTTCAATCAATCAATCAATCAGCCTGTGGCCCTACCGCGGTTGTTTGACAGCTACAATGTCACGATCGCAATCATCTCTGATTGGTTAATGCTCGCTCACTATTGGCCACAATGCATTGTTGCAACAAGAATCGCACAAATTCAGCCAATCAGAACAATTGAGATTGTAATAATGATTGATGCAGGTTTTAGACGATCGTCCAGCTGTTTGCGTCCACTGCTGGATATGATGAACATATAGTACGCGACAGGTACAGGAGATGGCAATCGGGGTGGGTACCTGGAGAATGGCGTAGGCCACTTTTTATCCCACAAAATCAAAGAGTTCCCACGGGATTTTTGAAAAACTTAATTCCACGCGGACGAAGTCGCGGGCATCAGCTAGTGAACTATAATTAGTATTTCAATCTCGAAGTAGGACAACTATATCAAGTGGGATATCATATGAAAGGGCTTTACCTGTGCATTCTAAAACAGGTTTTTATTTATTTTTATGCATCATAGTTTTTGAATTATCGTGCAAAATGTCGAAAATACACGAATGTAGTACGGAAGTTGCGCAAGTCCGACTCACACATGACCGATCTTTTCATTTGAATTTGGAAAGAGGAATGATTGTATTGATAGAGAAATGAAAATAAAACATGCGCTTGGCTTAGCTCAAAGGAGCCGCCTGGACGGACGGCTTTTTTTTATTCATTATAGGCGCACGCTTGACCACGATCACACCTGATGGGAAGTGATCAAATGGCCTAAGATGGGCCGCGTTTGCCTGGAAGGTGCCTATTCACCTTGTAGAGTCTAGCTATTTTAATTTAAGTCTATGTTCCTAAGTTTGTTGTCTAACTGGAAACTTGCAAAACTGAAAGCAACTGAATTGAATAGAACCGAATATATCCATTAACTAATTAAATTGCAGTCATGCTAATTGAGTTATGTTGTACTGTGTCTCTGTTAGGGCTTGTCCACACTGCAAGGTATTACTACAGTACCTACGCGGCAAAAAGTAATGTACATCGGCCTTTACAATGACATTTCGGCTTAGTAAAGCGTAGTCTTTGTCACTTATACCTATAATATGACGTTTTGCTGGTCTTAACAACAGAGACAGTACTCTACTTTGCTATCTCCTTCTAGAAAGAAAGAAAGAAAAGATGTTTATTTACAAAACTGTGCACACACATCACATCTTAAAACTAAGAGTAAATTATCATTATTCTAAAGATCGATGTACATTACTTTCGCTCGCGTACTGTACAAATTTTGTAAGTAAATTAAAGTGGTAAATTAAACCACTTGACGATTCAAAAGCACTTGTAAAAGTTTACTTGAATAAAAATATACATATTCTATATGAATACTATATTCTATTCGATATAAATGACAAGATATGCCCAAGCGAACAAAATTTTTCACGGTTTTGGAACCAAATAAATCAGCGCCACCTCTTTGATACTAATGAACGCCCCGTTTGAAATCCAGACGTCACTGAGGTTGCATTAGTGCTAAATAAACATTTTAGGACCAATGAGTCGGTGCCATTTTGCTTGTTCAATGGCCCTGTCCTTACGAAGTACCTAATAATATTATATTATTATTATTATTTATTTATTATTTAATTAGAACGGCCATAAAGCCAATTACACTAATTAAATTACAAGTACAAACTAACATAAACATACTTACAAAAATTGTTAAAATTATAAATTTTAAAAAGCAAAATTATAAATTTTCACAAAAGTGCAAGATCTGACCCATGAGGTCAGCCCATTTGTCAGCAAATATGTCACAGCGAGGGGACGCCTTCAGCAGTGCGTTGAGCGCAGCCAAAGTGCGCGGTATGGGTGATCTGGAGCGCGCTACCGTACGACTAAACGGACTTACGAACTTTATATATAAGTCAATGATTCTATTCTATTCTAAGACGCATGTGATAGTAGGTATAGGTAGGTATATACCATATATACAAAATTATAAAAAATGCGTTTAAAGCGGCCGTCACGCGCGATAAGCACGCATCGAAGCATGCAGATTTTTGTACATCTTCAATTTGGATAAAGCCGTATTCACAATGGTGCTTCACATTGAAATGAATCAAATAATATGAATTTTATTTATTTCATGTAGATATAGTCCGTGACAGGTCAAGATGCCAGTTGAGGTATGAGGCGGGGGAACGCCACGCACACCCGCACGTCACCCACACTCGCCCGCAACGGGATAGCGCGGGGGCTGTGTTGTCATGCGGGGCGTTCCCTCCCCGATTGCTATCTCAACCTGTCGCGTACCTAATGTATGTATGTATGTAGGTATACTATTTATTGCACCACCAAACACAACTGAAATCTTAAAAAGTGCGTACAAAAAGCCGGTCTATAGTAGATCGATTCCGAAAAAAACCCCATCAATCATAATTACTAACACCATATGGACCACGGTCTGAAATAAAGAAATTTTATTTTTTATTTTTTTATAATTACAATCGCAATTGTTGTGATTGGCTGAATTTATCTTGTTGCAACAACACATTGTAGCCAATAGTGAGTGAGTGTCAGCCAATCAGAGTAAACTTGTGTGTTTATGAACACATTTTTTTTGTGATATAACCTCAAATTACGGTTTTCGGATTTTTTCCTTTACACAAGTAAAGGTAGAAGGAAGCTATAAGCTATAATCATGAAATTTACCTACCTAGTGGTAGGTAATTTCATGATTCTAGGTCAACAGGTATTCTTGACAGACACGACAAACAGACAGACGGACAGACATACAGATAGACAGACAAGTGATCCAATAAGGGTTCCTTTTTCCTTTTGAGGTACGGAATCCTACCCCATAACTGTCATTTTGCACATGACTAACATATTATTATGTAATTTTTTTGTGAATTAGAGCCAAAACTTTGTCATTATGAACGCACCTTTACGGGAGTCACACAGAACAATGCGATTCAAAAAATAAAAAGCACTGCAATCTGTTTTCCGAACCGTAACACGCGGCCCTTGATGTAAATTACACAGGCGATGGCGGGTTCCGAAAACTGCATAATAACGCGGAATTAGGGTCCCGCATAGCAATGATCTAGTGCCACGATACATCACTACTCATCAGTACCCTTCAGTACCCTTATTATAAATGCGAAAGTGGTTTGTTGGTTTGTTGGTTTGTCCTTCAATCTCGTCGCAACGGTGCAACAGATTGACGTGATTTTTTGCATGGGTATAGATAAAGACCTGGAGAGTGACATGGGCTACTTTTTATCCCGGAAAATCAAAGAGTTCCCACGGGATTTGTGAAAAACCTAATTCCACGCGGACGAAGTCGCAGGCATCAGCTAGTATTACATATAAATGTGAGAGTGTGTTTGTTTGTTGTTTTGCTGGAGCTACGGATCTACCTGACTTTTAGCATTAATTCTAGTTAAAATACCTCTGGGTGGTTCGTTAACTCGGTGTCTAACACTAAATGATGGCCACCGAGCACATTTGACAGTTATTTTTATCCATTGAAGGTTTCCTATGAAATTTTTTTCACTCAGTGAAGCAGCAATGTGAAATAATCTCGGTGGCTATCGTTCAGTGTTAGACACTGAGTTGGTTAATCATCCCTGGAGAGTGATGCTACTTTTTATGTCAGAAAATTAAAGAGTTCCCTTAAGATTTAAAAAAAAAAAAAATCCACACGTGGAGAGTGATGAAAAAATGATGATGATGATGCAGATATCGTCATCATCATGATCAACCCATCGCTGGCTCACTACAGAGCACGGGTCTCCTCTCAGAGTGAGAAGGGTTTTGGCCATAGTCTACCACACTGGCCATGAGCGGATTGGTAGACTTCACACACCTTTGAGAACACTATGGAGAACTCAGGTATGCAGGTTTCCTCACGATGTTTTCCTTCACCGTTAAAGCAAGTGACATTTAATTACTTAAAACGCACATAACTCCGAAAATGCATGCAGATATAGATTTAAGTTATTAAACATATAGCTACGGAACATTACATTTTATCATTAAATATTTCTTAAAATTTTACATAATTAGTCAGGTAGGTAGGTAAAGGTAGATACTTATTTTATATTCATCTCTCAAATTAAACATTTTAACTAAATGCGATTACTACTGTGAAAACACATTTCAAACGTTATGATTTTTTTGAGGAACTGCATTTTTTCTTGGAAAATATAAATTATGAAAATTATCTTTATTATCATCTAGATTTTATCAAAAGACATTTTTGACGCTTTTTGAAATTTGAACTGAGTAAAATTAGCGATTAACGTAATCGTGAAATCCTACTTTTGCGATCAAAAATATTTTGTGTTTTGATAATTTTTTTTTAAGGAACAATTTTTAAAAATTCTTTCAAGAAGATTTTGTAAAAAATAAAAGTAAGTAGGCATGTCTTATGGTAATTTTTGGTAGGCTTTTATACAAATAATCTCCTATTTTACCCCATGAGGGGTTGAATTTTCGAAAATCCTTTCTAGGATTGCCTATGTCAAATAGCTATAGGTATGTATCTACAATTTGTCTCGGCCGATCCGTTTGAGTTGTGCGTTGATAGATCAGTCAGTCAGTCATGGTCAGCCACTTCTTTCCTTTTATAATATACCCACTAGCTTATGCTCGCGATTTCGTCCGCGTGGACTACAAATTTTAAACTCGTATTTCACCCCCTTAGGGGTTTAATTTTCAAAAATCCTTTTTTAGCAAATGCCTACATCATAATAGCTATGTACACGCTAAATTTCAGCCCGATCTGAGCTGTGCTTTGATAGATCAGTCAGTCAGTCAGTCACCTTTTCCTTTTATGTATTTAGATTTAGACAACAACCCTGAAAATATATTTTTCAATATTATCCATAAATAATAATAATTTATTATCATTAAGTTTACCAATCGCAGAATACAGTAATTACCATATTGCTTACATTTATACACATTACAAAGGCACGAAACGTTTTATACCGGCTCTAAAAAAGAGTGTTTTGTATTACAAAACGTGTAAAGTAATTTCAGTAGTGAAATATTGCAGTCGCGTGACGGACCGCCTCTAAATAATAGATTAGCGAGCGCATAAAACTGTTCACTTCAAAGACTAAACTATACGGGCAAACAAAACATCAACAATAATATTATAATTGTTTAAATTATCAGCTGATGCCCGCGACTTCGTCCGCGTGGATTTAGGTTTTTAAAAATACCATGGGTACTCTCTGATTTTCGGGGATAAAAAGTAGCCTATTTCACTTTCCAGGTCTTTAACTATACCCATGCAAAAAATCACGTCGATCGGTTGCTACGTTGTGACGTGTTTGAAGGACAAACCTACAAACCAACAAACCAATAAACACACCTTCGTATTTATAATACGGGTACTGTTACCATATTGCTTACATTTAAACACATTATTACAAAGGCACGAAACGTTTCATACCGGCTTTAAAAAAGAGTGTTTTGTATTACAAAACGTGTAATGTAATTTCAGTTGTGAAATATTGCAGTCGCGTGACGGACCGCCTCTAAATAATAGATTAGCGAGCGCATAAACCTGTTCACTTATACGGGCAAACAAAACATCAACAATAGTACAATTATTTTAATTATGCCTAAATAATTCTGACATTTAATTTAACTGATACTAGCTTATGCTCGCGACTTCGTCCGCGTGGACTACAAAATTTCAAAACCCTATTTCACCCCCTTAGGAGTTGAATTTTCAAAAATCCTTTCTTAGCGGATGCCTACGTCATAATAGCTATCTGCATGCCAAATTTCAGCCCGATCCGTCCAGTAGTTTGAGCTGTACGTTGATAGATCAGTCAGTCAGTCATTCAGTCAGTCAGTCAGTCAGTCACCTTTTCCTTTTATATATATAGATAATGGCATCGAAACCTAAATCCAAGCGTACAAAGTCGCAGGCATCAGCTAGTCTACTAGCATAAAACAGTAACTTTTTCGAACTTTTGTGTCTGTCTGTCTCTCAATAAAACTTTAGGGAGCTGCAAAGAAGATAGCATCTTGACATAATCAGATTTTGAGGTTATCAAACACAATTTATTCAAATGCTCAGCTATTCAAATTACGTATTTTTAATCATATTATCTACTAGCTGACCCGCCCCGGCTTCGCTCGGGTGGAATTTAGAAACCGCGCGGGTACCTTACTCATAGATCTAAACTCCCCTCCCGCACGCGCACCGCAGAAATCGTAATATTTTAATTTCGCCATAACTTCAAAACCAAACGTCCAATTTTAATCATTCAAAGACCAAATATTATCTCCATAAACTGTTCTTAGTGATGAAATCATTTATTTTGATAAGGATTAATAGCATGAGTAAAATAAACGCGTTTAAATGTAGTCCAAAAAAAATTCAAGATTTTTAAATAAAAAAATGGTTGCTGTGCCTCACTCGACATAGATGGGTATAGTGTGTCGCGGACTTTTTTGTAGATATTTATAAGATCTACAATTAATTAGAACATTTTATGGTTCTATCTTTTATAGTTTAGGCAGCGTACGCAAAATAAGTAACTTTTCTGGTTGATTTTTTACACCTTGTGTCCGAAAAACCCAAATATCTTACGGAACCCTATTTTTTTCCAAAATAAAATATAGCCTATGTTACTCGTGGATAATGTAGCTTTCGAATGGTGAAAGAATTTTTAAAATCGGTCCAGTAGTTTTTGAGCCTATTCAGTACAAACAAACAAACAAACAAACAAACAAACAAACAAACAAAGTTTTCCTCTTTATAATATTAGTGTAGACTAGCAAACAAAAAGAAATGTTCTTTCACCATAAAACAAGTTTTCACTTCAACAATTTAGAACACGTTAAAGAAAAACAAAAACAGTTTTATGTCAAAAGGATTTGCGCATCTACTGATATAAAATCTTTGCCCCGCGCTCAATACCGCCCTTTCTATGCAAACACATAAAGCTTGTGCATTTTGAGAAAAAACCGGCCAAATGCGAGACGGGCCTCGCTATTTTAGGGTTCCGTACATTATTATGTTTTGGTCATAGCTTACAAACTACTTTATGTGTCGATCGTTGTCTTCAGTATTTGTTATTTAAATACAGTAAGTATATTATGGTATATGATACACCGAAATTTCATCTTTCTATCTAGATTTGTTTTTGAGTTAGATAGTGTCACAAAAATTGTAAACACAAAAACTGACAATTTTGACGCTCCCTCCCCACCATTTCTTTATTTTTGAAGATAAAAAAGAACACTTAAAATATATTCATACTATACTTCATGAGTTCCAGACAATGAGACACCCTTCGGCTTTTCTTTCATGTAGGTATATTATGGGAACCTACTGAAAATAATTTAATTTAATTTCTAATTATAACCGCACCGCGCGCCACCGTAAGGAATTTCACCCTCACCATCTGGTGCACTTCGACCGTCCGCTGCGCCAGATCCTTCTTTCCACGCACGTGCAAACTGTGGAACCAACTCCCATCGGCGGTGTTCCCACTAGATTATAACATGGGGTTATTCAAGGGGCGGACCAACAAATTCCTAAAAGGCCGGCAACGCATCGGCGGCTCCTCTGGTGCTGCAAATGTTCATGGGCGGCGGTAATCACTTAACATCAGGTGACCCGCCTGCTCGCTTGCTCGCTATATCTATAAAAAAAAAAAAAAATCATCCACCACCACCACCAAATTTCAAAACTTCAGGTGTGTAACTAACTCATTTCGTCTTAGAGCCAGAGACAGACAAAAAACAGTGTGATATTAATTATTAGTCTAAGGGCCGGTTGTTTCAACAAACTTTGACGGACACGTAACCTTTAAATATGGCGCTAACGAACGTAAGTAAAGAAAAAGCGTTGATTCAGCATCTATTAGCGCTAACGTTCGTTAAAAAGTTACGTTTACGTTAACCGGTGCTGGCACCATTGGTGATCGTCAAATCAGTTCGTAACTTCATACTTCCTACATACGGAATATTTTATTTACAAATTATAATGGAATCAATTTAATTCAAAGCTTTTAATGGTAGTTTTTTTGAAGATGAATGAGAATTTGTAAGAAAGAAAAAGTGTTTAAAATGCGAAGTAGCAATATTAATAACTATGTATATAATTTAATATACTTAAAATGAAAAATAAAAAAAGGATACGGAAAAGTAAGTTAATTTTTAGGGTTAGTTTCGCAACCAAAATAACAATGACGAACAGTTTTTTGTACAATGAAGCAACGCACGTAAATTAACAGATGTTAAAGTTCGTCTACGTCTGTTAAATTTTAACGAACGTATCTTACGAAGACCAATGGTTTGAAACAACCGGCCCTTAGTCTGTAACTTTAAAGTCCCTAGCAATACTCATCCTCGCTTCTTTTCAATGTTTCACACACCGCATACGCATACCAATTTTCGTAGAAACTCGTTTATGCTTAGATCTGCCTCATCGTTTAATAAAATTTGTAAAAATGACAAAAATTTGGACCTATTCTGCATCACTGGTACCACTATTCGGAAAGCTCTGGCCAATGAATTCTTTAACGCTCATACTTCAGTTAAATAATTCGTTGCCCAGATCTCGTTTCTTGTTTTTTTTTTATTACTTTTCCCTGAATTTTCTCTCCCCCAGTCGAGTTTTTTTATTATTCTTATGTTTATTCTATCTGTGAAAACTTGTCATTAGCTTTAATCTTCTTCTGTTTTTACCTATTCATTTTTTCATATTATTAGCTGTAAGTTTTCCTGTTAAATAAAATAAAAATAAATAAAATTAGGGCTCCGTTTTACCCTTTGGGTACGGAACCCTAGAAAGCGCCATTCGAGCGCTATGCATAATATGCGGGTGCACGCTCCAATATTATAATTCTCGTCTACATGTCAAGCGGACGCGCGGGGCTTAACCTTAATGAAGGCTTGGTTTTACTATTCACCGAGGACTTGTATAGGCTGCCATCATCATCATCATCATCATGATCAACCCATCGCCGGCTCACTACAGAGCACGGGTCTCCTCACAGAGTGAGAAGAGTTTTGGCCATAGTCTACCACACTGGCCATGTGCGGATTGGTAGACTTCACACGCTTTTGAGAACATTATGGAGAACTCTCAGGCATGCAGGTTTCCTCACGATGTTTTCCTTAAAACGCACATAACTCCGAAAAGTTAGAGGTGCATGCCCGGGTTCGAACCCCAGACCTCCGATTAGAAGGCGGACGTCCTAACCACTAGGCTATCACAGCTTCCCAGCATCATTATTACCAACTGATAGATGTCCACGGCTGGAAATAGATCTCTTGTAGGGACTTCCACACACTACGGTCTTGCGCCGGCTGAATCCAGCGGCTCCCTGCGACGGGTTTGATATGTCCACCTAGTAGTGGAAGGACTACCAACGCTGTGCTTTCTGCTGCGAGGTCACTATTGGACCTTGAAACTCCAGTTTAAGAAATTAGTCAAAATATTGACTAATTTGTGAGTAGCTCACGTCAAACCCATTTTTTTTTTTTTAAATAAATAATAATCTTTATTTGATAAAAATTTACAAGGTATATATAAGTACATAACCCTGGTAGTAGCAATGCAAAGTTCCTGGCCCCCAAACTAGGATTCCCTGTGCTATGGGAAGCCAGTCTTTCGCCCGAATATAAATAGGTAGGTACAATTAATGTAAATAACTTACTTATAAATACATAAACAGATTACAGTTAACAACTAAACATTAAAACAAATAAGTAGTTTTCTTATTAGATGTAGGTAGATATAAAAGAGAAACAAAAAAAAAACATTAATAGTCGATATTCCTGGCCCCCGAACTAGGATTCCCTGAGCTACGGGAAGCCAGTTGAATATACTTAGTTGTACTTAGAGGATAACAATATAATTTAGTTAAAATCTAATTCAAAAGATTTCGTTCATTCCTTCATAGAAGTAGGCAGGTAGCTGTTAGCCATTATTTTGACTAATTTCTTAAACTGGACATTTTCAAGTAAAGATTTTTATCTAAGCCTGGGAAGATGATACTGCTAGGGGCTGAATTTGAATTCCATAAGCCTATTTTGTCGTATTAGCTTACAAACGCTTTGACGACCTCCCTGGCGCAGTGGTGAGCGCTGTGGTCTTAATAGTGGGAGGTCCCGGGTTCGATTCCTGGCAGGGGTTTGGAATTTTATAATTTCTACATTTCTGGTCTGGTCTGGTGGGAGGCTTCGGCCGTGGCTAGTTACCACCCTACCGGCAAAGCCGTGCCGCCAAGCGATTTAGCGTTCCGGTACGATGCCGTGTAGAAACCAAAGGGGTATGGGTTAAATAAAAACTGCCATACCCCTTCCAGGTTAGCCCGCTATCATCTTAGACTGCATCATCACTTACCACCAGGTGAGATTGCAGTCAAGGGCTAACTTGTATCTGAATTAAAAAAAAAAAAAAACCGTGTCTTCCATATTAACACCCAATTTAATAGTATACCTAAATATTTCTGAAAGGCCGGCAACGCATTGGAGGTTCCTCTGGTACTGCAAATGTTTATTTGCGGCGGCAATCACTTAACATCCAGGTGACCCACCCGCTCGTTTGCTCGCTATTTTTATTAAAAAAAACTTCTGTCATATAAAATTCCGGTAAGTTATCATAAAGATATCAAGCTTTTGTAAATGTAATTTGCTAATTAACTGAAACAAAAGTGGCATTAATTGCGACGTATTTTTGCATTTTCATGCAACGACTTCAAACCCCTATGGGAAAATAAATAGCACTTGCAAGGAGTGGCGGTGCATATACCATCATTCACATTTTACTAATTTTATTGCTTGAGATTAGCATTGATGGTGTTTCATAGCGTGCTAACGAAATTAATGTGAAGTCACTTTTATACCATGAATTCATGACTGTACTGTACCCGTAGTACAAGATTTTACGTCTCACCAAACCAAACCAAATTCGAGAGTCGAAATACTTCCACGTTACAGTAAACTGGATCTTAATTGCCTTGTTTTAAAGCTCAAGTTTGTCTACACTTTAACAGCCAGCGCTCCAAGTGGAAACATTGCGAAATTAAAATCAGTGGCATTGAATATTTGACTTCAATTCAAGGCTGTTTAGGTCCATTTTACTGTAACGCGGAAGTATTTCGACTCTCGAATTTGGTTTCGTTTGGTGAGACGTAAAATCTTGTGCTACGGGTACTGTACTGTAAGACACAAGGTCTTGTGTTGTGTCTGGACTGTATAATACTCTGTAGTAATGAAATGATGTGATTTTTTGTATAGCGGTAGTCTATGGGGCTACAATTCATTAAAGAGAATAATTATTAAAAAAAGGTCATGATTTTAATTTATTTTTAACATAATTAATTATTAACGTCACGCTGTACGGAAAGCGAATAATGACGTCACAAGGCGTAAACATAAAAAATATTTTCCTGTAGAAATTGATCTATTTCTATGTTGAAAAATTGAAAAAAATTGTCGTTTACGGATTGTGACGTCATTATGAGAAAATAAATAGGTAGCACTTGCAAGGAGTGGCGGTGCATATACCATCATTCACATTTTACTAATTTTATTGCTTGAGATTAGCATTGATGGTGTTTCATAGCGTGCTAACGAAATTAATGCGAAGTCATTTTTATTCTATTTTTATGAATATGACCTGGGACAAGGAGTTTTTGTTAATCCATGAATTCACGACCTGCCCGGTTGGTAACTCATAGTACCTACTATTATATATTCTGTGACTCATTTAAAAAAAAAAAAAATTTTTTTAACATGAACGTCACGCTGTACGGAAGGTGATTAATGACGTCACAATCCGTGAACGAATTTTTTTTTTAAATTTTTCAACATAAAAATAGATTAATAAAGATAGTACATGAAAATATTTTTTATGTTTACGCCTTGTGACGTCATTATTCACTTTCCGTACAGTGGTGACGTTAATTATTAATTGTGTTAAAAATAAATAAATATCATGTTTTTTTTTTAAATTATTCTCTTTGATAATGAATTCTAGCCCCACAAACTACCGTTATACAAAAAACCACATCATTTTATGACTACAGTCCAAGACCCTATTCAAATTTAAATTTACTTATGTAACAATTATTCTCTCTGCGTCGTCTTATTCCCCATTGCTGAGGGTAGGGACCGCTTTCTAGGTTTACGATAACAATGCGATGGGTTCCCAGATACTTTTGCATACTACTCGACCAACCGAGCCCGGACCAACAATACGTGTTCTCCGAGACTCGAAGAAAACAATAAGGCCAAAACACACACAAAGTCAGTCACCCATCCAGTTACTGACCGGGGTCAACGTTGCTTAACCAGCGTTATAATATCCACAAGTCACAATCAGGCCACACGTTCCTCAAGCAAATCGTGTTTTTAACCTAAGTAAAGCTAAAAACACTTTTTTGAAACAATAGCTAAGGTCATTACTGCCAAGAGGAAATCACGCTGGTTGACTCGAAGGAAATGCAGCGATCATCTTAAAAACGCTCAAAAGAACGCTTTAATATTATACGTACAAAATAAACTCATCAAAAATGTATAAAAAAGCGTAATTATCGCTTAAAAGTAACGACTTCATTTCCCAACGCAACGTTGTTCGCCATTTTGTTAAAGACGCTAAGAAAAACCGGCCAAGTGCGTGGCGGGCCTCGCGCAGTGTAGGGTTCCATAGTCACAATCCTCTATAAACAGTTATAACATGATAGTTTTCCTTTAAATTTGATTATAATATATACTATTGCTGTGAATTTTTTCACGTTCCTATTTTTCATATTCCTAAAAATTAGCAATAATTTAAAACATCATATTTTACAAACGGATCTAGAAATCGAAAAATGATATTCCCACACCCACAATATTTTAAAAAGACCTATTCAACGATACCCCACAATATGGGGTAGACGAGAAAAAAAAAATCATCCCCACTTTACATGTCACCTACATGTTTACAGATTTAAAGCACTAATAGTCTCTGAGATTAACCAAGGACGGACGGACGGACGGACGGACAGACGGACGGACATGGCGCAACTATAAGGGTTCCTTGTTTAAAATAAAAATAAAATCTTTTTTATTCATATAAACTTTTACAAGTACTTACGAATGTAATGTTTACTACGGAACCCTAAAAAGCGCGAGATTATACTCAGCTTCATTATAGTGTTCTCTATTTGACAGCACCTTCATATAGGGATGGTGCCTATTAGTCAATCCAGCAACTTTTTATCAAACGGCAAAACGCTCTCTTAGTAAGGGAGCTTGTATGAAATACATAGATGTGACGTCATATGGAGAGAGCTATCTTCATCACCCGCTGAGTGACTCTGAGCTTTCTAATGAGGTGCGTTAGTGACCATGTCTCGAATCAATTATAAATCATCACTGGCAATACGCACTGTTGGAAGACTTTGGTATTCAAGTACTGAGGGATTTCGGACGAGAAAACATCTCGAAGTTTCCTGAACGCTACCCAGTTGGATTCGGCCTCATCTCAAAATTGGACATACCTAAATGAATTTTATGTCCCACAGATTCGTCTACAATTTCGAGTGCAGAGCTCTCAACGATTTCTGGATGGGACGCGACATTAGACATGATTTTCGTTTCACTCATGTTCATTTTTATAGGTCCACCTGTTTTGAAAATCTACTGAGGTCTTTGAGCATTGCATGTAAGTCTTTCAATCTTTTTTGTAAAATAAAAATGGCAAGCAAACGAGCAGGCGGGACACCTGATGTTAAGTGATTACCGCCGCCCATGAACATTTGCAGTACCAGAGGAACCACCAATGCGTTGCCGGACTTTCAGGAATTTGTTGGTCCGCCCCTTGAATAACCCCATGTTGTAAGCTAAAGGGAACACCGCTGAAGGGAGTTGATTCCACAGTTTGCATGTGCGTGGAAAGAAGGATCTGTCAAAAAGGAAACAGTAAACTGGGCGGAGTATAGACTATAGCATCAAGGAAATGTCGTTTTCATTTGAATGGATCAAATGAGGTGGTAACTGCAACGAAACGGGACGCTGGCGTGAAACAATAGAGCTTTATGTGCCCAATTAAACTTAACGGCTAGGAAATTAAGTCGGTATCGCGGGACGAGCGTCCGCCATTTTCTTTTTGCTGCGTCCGTTCGCGCGCTTTTCAACGTCAATTGACTTTTTATGCTCCCGGGGTTTATTAAAACTAGTCCCTCTAGCGGCCTTTTTGTTTAAATAGCCGCTTTTTATTATTATTGCCTTTGATTATAATGCATACTAGCTGATGCCCACGACTACGTCCGCGTGGAATTAAGTTTTTTAAAAATCCCGTAGGAACTCTTTGATTTTCCGGGAAAAGTGGCATAGTAGCCTATGCCACTTTCTAGGTCTTTATCTATACCCTTCCAAAAAAACACGTCAATCCGTTGCACTGTGATTGAAGTACAAACCAACAAACAAACACACTTTCGCATTTATAATTAGGGTTCTGATTTAAGACTGGTTGATTCTGGCAAAGCTGCATCTATCAATCAAAATCAAAATGTATGTACTCACGTACTTCATCTACGTAAGCCCGACTAGTTTCGAACCCATCCTTTTTCACATAGACTCAGCTCGCAAACGCGTTGCGGTTGAGACTGACTAAATTCGCAAGTACTGCCAGATTCTTTCTTCTATTATTAAAAAATAAATAAATAAATATATATTATAAAAATATATATATTATATATTATAAATCTATATTTATAATACTCGCGATACTCACGATAGTTCGAAATCATGATAAATATAGAAGAATCCATGGGTATTATATCGCGTATCGTGAGTATTATAAATATAGAAATCCATGACAATACTGATCCTGAACCGAAATAAATCGGTTTAATCTCTTCGTATTAATGTGGACATTAGCTTTCGTTTACATTCATGCATTTCCAGATCTTGCGCGTAGGTATACCGAATGTTCAGTCGTAAATCTGAGCACTAACGCAAAACACACCACTAATTTGCCCACCAGACCTCGAGGTTACGTCAATAATGTACACGTGTCCACAGTTTAGCAATCATACAGACCGGAAACGATTTTGAGGACCGTATCTTAACGTGTATAACGGATACATACCACGATTAATTTTTGTTTTTATTTGTCGATATTTCAACCCACTGCACAAGTCGCGGTCACGACGGGACTGCGGTGCTGCGAGAGATGAAGTTCGAGCTGTCAAGGGCAGCACCGCAGTCCGAGGAGAAAACTGATGCTGGAAGGGTTCCAAATCTTAGCGGCTCGAATTAGAAATGAGGAGGCAAATCAGTTTGAAATTAATCAGTTCGTAATGAGACTTAATCGATTTAACGTGTTAATTCTTTATTGCATTTTGCCGTACTTTACTGCCTTTTAAATTGACTACCAGACCTTTGCGATGCCTTGCGGTACGATAGTAGAAAGGTGAAGGAGGAACCAGGTTGAAAAGTTCTTCGGCACACTCTCCGAAATATATCCTGTAAAATACCAATAGACAGGCAACTTTATGCCGATTTTCCAAATCTTTGCTATTAATTTTCTGAACTGCATGATAGCTAAGCTGCGATATATCTGTATGTACAGTCAAGGGCGAGCCTTGCACTTTTAGCGATAATGCGTGTTAATTGTGCTATAACGATCCACTCTTCATCGTGTAGGTACCTACTTCACGCTTTTACACAATTTTCTTGGTTATTTTTAACTAATATTCTGTCGTAAAAATAACCAGTATCAAAATTAATTATTAAATTTACTTTTGAAAAATCAAAATCGAAGCTTGAATTTTATTTTTCAATAAAACTCGTAACAGTAGAAAATCCATGAACCCGTACGAGCGATTCGCTTCCTGTTTCTAATACGCGACGCTAAAAAAGGATGCTATGAAATGCTCTTCCGGCTTCCGTTTTCAAACTATTCCAGGGAAATAAGTCAACTATGACGTCACGACCACATGAAATAATCTAATGCAATATACCTAGCAATACCCAAAAATTTCAACCAAACCGGTTTAAACAGGTTTACACCGGTGATTGCCAGATCATCAGTTTTAAAACTTTATTAAGTAAGTAGACGGATTTCTTGATGCACAATACAATAATGTGAGTCAGCCAATAAAGTACTGTAGTTGTAGGTGTGAAAGATTGATCTTTTCGCAGATTTTATGACAAAGCGTCTGGGCTAAGGCGACTGGCCTTAGAGCCCAGTCAGGGCCATGATACTTCAGTGTGTTGCACTCTACGCTGCTCTAAGTCATGAGCGATGGCGATTTTACTATTTCGCCGAGTTTCTTGCTAGTTCTTCTCGGTAGGAAAGGCATTCTGAAGCAGTGGTAGATGCAGCTGACTATTCAAAAATACTTGTAAAAGTTTAATTGGTTTTTTTTTCAAATTACTTTTGTTGCTTATCGGCGCAAGGTTGCCTGCCTGTCGGCTTTCTACAGGATATATTTCGAACAGTGTGCTGAGGAACTATTTGATCTAATTCTCCCCTCACCATTCTAATATCGGGCCGCGCGGTATCGTAAAGATCTGTACCATTACATGGTCGAAATTCCACGGACTCGTTCGAAGCGATTTGCTTTCTTGTTTCTAAGTATGTTAATTGTTCGTCATCTTTTAACAACTTAAATGACTTTGCCATAATTTGGAGAAAGATTTTTTTTGAAGTTGGATAAGCATAACATTTTTTTGTCGCAAAAAATATCTATATGACGAGGCGTTGGCAATTTTAGTCTCTGTCAACTGTTACAGCGATTACGCACTGCACTTCGTTCATCCGAGTTCTATCCGTCACCCGTGAAAATATCAGCGATTATCTATCACATAATTTGTCATAAGCTCCCATACAAAACAAAAAGAAGCGTATTTTCACTAACTCGGATCGGACGAGTCCGTAACCGCCTTAGAAATATATATTTGAGAGGATATGACGCCGATGTCGTTGATGGGTTTATATGAATAGAATAGATAATATTATAGAATACAAAAATGTTTTTTTAGGTATCTTATTAGTACATGGTGTAGGGAATATCGTCTTGAGACGTGTCGTCGGGACCCTCGGACACATCCTCTATGCTATGGCGAATATCTGAGGTAGGTACCATTCGACCAGTGGCGTGCAGGTCATACAGGCATAAAAGCACTGCTTACCCAAGTTGAAATGGCTCAATGGTCATTTTTCAACATGACAGCCTCTAAATAGGTAACCTACCTGACTAATGCCTACCCTAGCTTGGAACCCTATGCACGCCACTGCATGCCATATGCTAAAAGTATTATTTAGAAAAGTTATGTTCTCAACACAAAATCGCTCCCGCCTCTACCTTGGCTCGCACTCACCAACGTGATAATTTTGGACAACAACCGAAGGTGAGAGTGGCGTATTTATAAACACGCCGCGCTGCACTTCCGGCAGTGTGCGTCGCTCATTAGGTACTGCTGAATATACGAGTGTTTGCACTGACACGAGGGGCCTTGAACTTGCCTATCATAACATTTTTTCTGGCTTCTGATATTTTTATTTCGCGGGGTTTCGAAATGTATGGTACTTAGTATCATGATATCAGAAATCATAGTAAGCTATAAAAACCTATCATCATCATCATCAACCGATAGACGTCCACAGCTGCTGGACATAGGTCTCTTGTAGGGACTTCCACAGGCCACGGTCTTGCGCCGCCTGAATCCAGCGGCTCCCTGCGACTCGTTTGATGTCGTCCGTCCACCTAGTGGGGGGTCTTCCAACGCTGCGTCTTCCGGTGCGAGGTCGCCATTCCAGCACCTAAACCTATGTTATAGGTTAATACTTAATAGGTAGGTATAGTACGCGCAATTGGGGTATGAGGTGGGGAGACGCCCCGCACGTCCCCCGCGTTATCCCGCACTGGGTTTGTGGATGTGCGAGTCGTCCCCACCCCAATTGCCATCTCAACCGGTTGCGTACTAATATAAACTTTGTTACGAGCACTATTTGGTTTTTTGGTTGCTCAAATCAGGGTATGTTAACTTTAGACCAAAACTTAGGTAGGTACTTTACCTTTGTAAAACTATCAAAAACTAGGTTCTACTCCACTCCTTCTGTATGCATTTTTTTAAGGAATATTAATTGCCAAGTTAATTGCTGACTAATATTCCCCTTTCAATAGTGCAACGGGTGGGATTTGACCGGCGACCTTTCGATTTTCAGTCCGCTCCTTTAACCATTGAGCTTTCGAGGCTCTTAATTGCCCCTAACAGTTCAAGGCGAGCCAAGTCAACGCAAAGTTGTATATTTAGACATTATGAGCAAGCAAGACGTAGAAGGAAATGCAATAAGACGAACATGGCGTGACATGTTCACAAATACAACACTCTCGCCTTCCAGGAATTAACGTTACAATAATATGCTAACTAATTTTAGGATGTTAACCAGAATCCTACATTAGATGTAAACTCTGCCGAAAAGTCGGCATTATAGGCCAATCAGGAAATAACAATCAAAACAATAAACCCTAATTTACTGAACATTTTTAAAAATATTGGTACCATTTAAATCTATGGGTTTTCAATCTAACTAGACAATTGCTTGGATTTCAAGGCCAATCAGGAAAGGCAAATAACACTTAATTAGAAGGGGCAGATAAATCCCCACCTATATTAGCGCGTACCTATACATGTGAAAGTTTGTCTGTCAGTTGTCGTTTCACAGCCCATACGCTTGAACAAATTTTAAGTTCCCGTAAAATCAAAGAGTTCTTACAGGATTTTGATATCCTAATTCTAGGTGGATTACGTCTACATCTAGTATTTATATAGGTAAATATGAGGTAAATAGATTATATTCTCACACTCATACATACACACACACCCACACACACACAAACACATGTTTTTTTACATGGAATTATAATATGCAAGTTCTGGAGAGTGACTTATGCAACTTTTTATCGCGGAAAATAAAAAGTGTTAGTTGTCAATCCATGCATCTTTCAGGAGCATCATCTTTTTTTTAAATTTATAGACTAACACTTGGCTGCAATTAGACCTGGTGGTTAGTGATAGAGAGCTAAGAATATTTTTGAAAATTCAACCCGTAAGGGGGTAAAATTTGTGTAGTCCACGCGGACGAAGTCGCGGGCACAAGCTAATCTAATACTAAAATAGAACAGACTAGCCTTGCCTGGATGAAGCCCATTGCCCATTCGGTGTGGATTCAAAGAATCTCAGGTTTCAAAGTTCAGGCCATACTCGTAGTATAAGCTAGCTGCTAGACTAGCTTACAAAAGGGCATTCGATATTCAAAGGACGTCGGTCGTTCGAACATAAACTATGCCTTTCTGAAGATAGTCAAACCCGAAACTATGCCTTTCTAACTATACCTGTCATTATATCTAGCAAGAAAGTGTCAGCAACACTGACTAAATTACTAGTTATTTTTAGCTTATTTTTAAGAATTGGTTTGAATTCAAAGTAATGATCAAAATTATCAATTTATTTATTGAAGTTAGTTTAATGAATTTGACATTATTTGACTCATCGGATGTCACGCGATTTGTGGCGGGACAGCCATTTTGAATCGATTTGTATAAATACGGGTGTTTGGCCGTTTTGAGAGCAGTCTCGCTCTGACTCGAGACTCGACGACTATTAAATACTTTTTGTGGTTAGGTCGCTATTTCAATCAAGTGGTTGCAATAAGCATTTGTTCCCCAATCAAGTTAATATTTCAGTAAGTTTAGTTTAAAGACTAAAACTCTCGATAAACCTCTACGCGTTGTGATCCATATCCGCGCGCAAGTTTAATATGAGAGGACCAATGATATTAGAAGAAAATAGGTAGATACGTTATACGCGGACCGCAAGTGGCACGTTAAAACTAAGCTAATTAGCAAACCTGAGCTCAGTCGCCCGCTGGCGTCGCGCTATCGCCGACGTCGTTGATAGTAATGTGTATTTTGTTTTCGTCTCCCAAAACAACCGAAAATGCCGTCGTGTGTGATGAGATTCCGCACAAACTACACAAGCATGGTTTCCAAAAGTCAAGGAATCACATTTCATTCGTAAGTAAAACTATTTCTTTATTATAATTCGTATTTTTCACTTATTTAACAATAACAAACTCGTGCACGTTCGTGTAAAATGCAACTCATTGCAATTTCGACCTTATGTCACATGCCATAAGTACGTATCAAGTTATCGTTGTACGTATTTTAAAGTTTCCGATCAAAGAATATAAAATAAACAGATAGGTCTCTTCTGAGTATTGACAATTCAAATAGTGTGCATATTTCCTGTTTTAGGGAAGGATTTAATTTAATTTAATTTTTATTATATTTGTTATAGCGGCAATAGAAATACATTCTGTGAAAATTTCAACTGTCTACTTATTACGGCTTACGAGATACAGCCCGCTGACAGATGGACGTACAGACAGCGGAGGCTTAGTAATAGGGTCCCGTTGGCACCCCTTGGGCACGGAACCCTAAAAACGAGCGGAACCGCGGGAAAAAGCTAGTTCGTAATATATTAAATACCACAGTATAAGATTTTTATTTTACTATACAACTACAGTGTAGGCATAAATCGGCATTAGCCGAAAAGACTTTACGGTTTTTTTTTTCTTTGGAGTTTCTAGTATACCGTCTCGTCCCGTCTCTTTTACGCTCGCATTATTAGGCATATATCCGTCCTTCTTCCACTCTTCTGTGCAGGACGAGGTAGTGCAAAATATAACCGTCTCTTTTTCGTGCGCAACTGAAGCTGAGGTTATTAGTTCACCGTCCTTTACTCTCTGTTGTGTGAGGTTAAAATACTATCTATGCGTTTATGTGTGTTGAGTCTTTCGGCGCTGACGCAGCGTGCCATTAATAAACATCGAATTTGATATAAGTAACCTATCTACCTCTTTTTCTTCTAATATCATTGGAGAGGACATTTTAAAACTCATCTAAAAATATCCAATGATTTGCCTGCTTTTCTGACTGACTCTTTTAAAAGTAAGCAAAAAATTCCTAGAATTTTGTGAACAAATAACAGGAAAGGTGAAACTGAAAAATAACACTAGAATAAGTTAATACTAAATTAGATTATAAATATCTAAAAGAGTATTAAAAGAAGAATATAAAATGTAATTAGCAAATAAGAAACTGTAGGTACATATAAATAGGTAGTATAAAAATTAATAAAGTAAGAAAATATGTATATTTATATTATATAAGATAATGTAATATTATACATAAGAAAAAAAAAATAGCATGTAACATAATTATTATAATAATGAATGACAAGCTGAAAAAAAAACGTAGCTGTTCATTCTCGTCCAACAGAGCAAGGCAAAAAAAAAAAAAAAGAAAGCAAGCCATGTCAGCTATAAAAGGACTCCGATCATCATGTCGGAGGACAAAAAAGCGGATTATAAAAAAAAAAAAAAAACTCCAGTTGGATGACAGGCGGTTAAGTAGGTACCTTAAAGTTACATTACATACAACCAATTTTTGTAAGGTAGAACTAAGAAAGGACTTTTAGAAACTCCACCCTAACTAATAAATGGTAAATAATACTTACGTTTTAGTTTAAGTTTAAGTATAGGAGAAATTTATTGTAAGTAGGTACGTGACTTTTGCCGTTTGTACTTGGCTCTCCGCCAAACTATTGATGATTAGTTGACAATACCTCATACCTATATAGCTAAATAATTATAAATATTCATCGACATTGATTCACAAAAGTAGCAATATTTAAATGGACGTGCTGGTGCTGCTCGATAGTTAAAAAAAACGAAATAATAATAATTACAATTAAGTGCGCATTACAACCCTTTTCAAACTATCTTCACTCACAACACTGTTAGGTATCTATCAACATTTATTTTGTGAGCGAAATTATATGTACATTACTAGAGTAGATGATCGAGAGAGGAGAGAGAGACCGAGAGGAGAGAGAAAGCGAGAAGAGAGAGAGAGCGAGAGGAGAGAGAGAGGAGAGATAGAGAGAGATTGTAAAGGGGTTTGAAGCTAAGTGGAAATGGCTGGACGCATTGATTGAAAAACCAAAAGACGTTGGAATCCCAGCTCCCTGCCCCAAGGTGCTAGCATAGTGACCTCGCACCGAAAAGCACAGCACTGTCCCTCACTAGAGGGACAGAGGACATCAAACGACTCCCAGAAAGCCGCTGGATTCAGGCGGCACAGGATCGTGGCGTGGCGGAAGTTTCTACAAGATGCCTATGTCAGCACTATTACAATGATTATGATTACTATAATGGTCTAAATATATAAAAGCAAAAGGTGACTGACTAACTGATCTATCAACGCACAGCTCAAACTACTAGACGGATCGGGCTGAAATTTGGCATGCAGATAGCCATTGTGACATAGGCATCGGCTACGGAAGGATTTTTGAAAATTCAACCCCTAAATGGGTGAAATAGGCGTTTGAAAGTTGTGAAGTCGCGAGCATAAGTTAGTTATTCATAAGGATACATCTTAGTGCCGCATCCATATGATTGCATGTATCGATCAACACGTTGGGATGCGAGTCATGTATGCCGTATGCAAAAACACTGGTTTCCCCGCCGGCCGCCTGACCGCAGGCTTCCCTTATAGCCCATTGTCCGAGGGTCCAAGGTCTGGCGCTGTGGGGTCTGAGCGTCTGGCGACTGTGGAAATGTGCTCAGTCCTGGTGATCATTATACTACGTCTTGAGGTTCCAAGGTGCTCGAATGGTGACCTCACACTGGAGAACGCAGCGTTGAAAGACCCGCGGGGTGATTACGTATCTCGCGACAGGCTTGCGACAGGCGTAAATCTCGCGATCATTACTGTCAAACGTCCGGCTAGAGAGAGACAGCAATAGCCACAGAGCAAAATAAGAAGAAGAAGAGAGACAGCAAATGAACTGCTCGCGGATTGCTACTGCTGTCGTGTTGCTGTCACTACTGCAAAGTTTTACGTAATCACTCCGCCGCACTAGTTAGACAAATGAGTCGCAGGGAGCCATTGGATTCAGACGGTGCAAGGTCTTGGCGTGCCAGACTTCTATAGAGTATTCCTCATTGTTGAGGGTGGTGACTCCTTTTCATGTCTACTTAAGTTTAACAGACAGATGACAAATCAGATGGTAGTGACCATCATCATCACCATCATCCGATAGACGTCCATTGCTGGACAGAGGTCTCTTGTAGGGACTTCCACACGCCACGGTCTTGCGCCACCTGAATTCTGCGGCTCCCTGCGACTTAGCTGATGTCGTCCGTCCAGCTATTGAGGGGTCTTCCAACGTTGCGCTTTCCGGTGCGAGGTTGCCATTCTAGCACCTTGGGACCCCAACGTCTATCGTTTTTCCAAACTATGTGTCCTGCCCATTGCCACTTCAGCTTGGCCACCCGCTAAGCTATGTCGGCTACTCTAACAGTAACAATAACCAGGAGACCAATAGTTTAACGTGCTCTCCGGAGCACGGAGCAGCCGACAAGGCTGAATTCGGACGTCCAAAGAGTTTAGTGACTTCATTTATGCAAAGTTCTAGGCTTTACTAAGTTCCATAAAAATAAATTGCCACTTCGATATAATTAAAATTTATATTGGAAACATAAGTTATGTACCTATAATAATTTCTTCGAATGTAACTTAATTTATTTCTACATTTTCGACTTTGTGTTAAGTTTCTAGGATACATAAAAAATATTAGTATGAACTATGAGAATTTTATGAGATTTTATTTTTTAATAAGGCTTCGTACATACGGGCGGCAGTTGGTTGGTCGGTTAAACCATATATATGATATAAATATAATATTAGTATGGATGGATTAATATAACTTGATGACCTTCCTGGCGCAGTGGTAAGCACTGTGGTCTTATGAGTGGGAGGTCCGGGTTCGATTCCTGGCTGGGGTTTGGAATTTTATAATTTCTAAATTCTGGTCAATCTGGTCTGGTCTGGTGGGAGGCTTTGGCCGTGGCTGGTTACCACCCTACTGGCAAAACCGTGCCGTCAAGCGCCGTGCCGTGTAGAAACCAAAGGGGCATGGGTTTAGTAAAAAAAACTGCCACACCCCTTCCAGGTTAACCCGCTTCCAACTTAGACTGCATCATCACTTACCACCAGGTGAAATTGCAGATAAGGGCTAACTTGTATCTGAATAATAAAAAAAACTTTTGTTGTAATCCAGCAATAGTCTGCAATGAACCAAAAACTTAATTTGCTGTAATCCGCCGAAACAGGTCGAATCTGTATGATGCAACATGCAGCATGCGAAATGCACCGCCCGCCCTCCCACAGCTAACCATGCAGGAAAAGCATTTCGCATGCTGCATGTTGCATCATACAGATTCGACCTGTTTCAGCGGATTACAGCAAATTAAGTTTTTGGTTCATTGTATATCATGGACTTCCGCAAAGTAACGCCTGCTTCTATACAACCAGCAATAGTCGTTGGTGTGCACAATTCCTTAGGTGAAAATAAGTTATAATGTCGTGGCTGGAGCGATTTTTCATTAGAAATAATTGATTACGAGTTCACCTCCTAACGACCTTCTGAGCTAATTTACTTTTGTAGCGAAATATTTATAATTTACTAGCTGATGCCCGCGACTTCGTCCGCGTGGAATTAGGTTGTTTAAAAATCCCGTGGGAACTCTTTGATTTTCCGGGATAAAAAGTAACCTATGTGTTAATCCAGGGTATAATCTATCTCCATTCCAAATTTCAAACAAATCCGTCTAGTAGTACATCCAAACATCCACACTTTCACGTTTGAAATATTATTAGGATTAGGATTAAAAGTATTTTTATATTAACCGTTATTTGAAACTTGATTTAAATAATTTTGGCTCTGCACGGGTGATATCAATTTGTATATTCGGTGTTTATATCTAAACTAGCAGACCCGCCCCGGCTTCGCTCGGGTGGAATTTAGAAAATTGAGGTGGGGGTTGAATTTCCAAAAATCCTGAAATGCATATTTCTTCATTTGTTGCCGAAAATCCAAATACCAATTTTCATGCAAATAACTTTGAAAAATGACGGACTTTCATCCCCTATTTAACCCCCTTGGTAGTAGAATTTCCAAAATCGTGAAATACGTATTTTTTTATTTTTAATTGAAAGCTTAAGTACCAATTTTCATCGATGTAACTTCAAAAATGATGGACTTTCATATAAACTTCCATCCCCCATTTAATCCACTTAGGGGTGGAATTTCAAAAAATCCTTTCTTAGTGGATACCTACTCTTCACAAAGAACACACCCTCCAAATTTCATGTCTCTAGGACCAGCGGTTTAGGCTGTGCGTTGATATATATGTCAGTCAGTCAGTCAGTCAGGACTTAGAATTTTATACTCGTATATTATCTTAAAAATATATAAAAGGAAAAGGTGACTGATCTATCAACGCACAGCTCAAACTACTGAACGGGCTGAAATTTGGCATGCAGATAGCTATTATAACATAGGCATCCGCTAAGAAAAGATTTTTAAAAATGCAACCCCTAAGATGCTGAAATAGGAGATTGAAATTTGTGTAGTCCACGCGGACGAAGTCGCGAGCATGTAAAAATGATTCACATTATTTGCTACTTACATAAGAAGTAAAAAGCATCACGTTTCATTCGACATGTTTTGTCATTTTGTCCATATTGAAAACGTCTCAAAAAAGTCTCTTTTCAGAAGCTCTTAAACACTCCAAATGCTTGGCCGTAAGAGACTAGCTCTTAATAAACCCAATCAGTACTAAATCTTCCAACTCTTTGGCAAAAGCCGTGGCAGTTTAAAGCCGAAAAACGTATAAAAAATCAAGAACACGCCAGCCCGCTCGTGATAAATCGTCCGGGCTTATTATTTTTGCCCATTTAAATTACGAATAGCCCCCATTTTTTTGTGCAGTCGAGATTTTTGGCAGCCTGCCGATTTCTGTGGTGTATAGGGTAAAATTTCGGGAGAGGTCAGTGAGATGACAATTGAATTGACTAGAGATAAATCATGATCTAACCATCGCTGGCTCACTATTGTGCACGGATCTCCTCTCAGAATGAAAATGGTTTCGCTCATAGTCTATCACATTGGCCAAGTATGAAAATCCCACTTGATATAGTTATCTTACTTCAAAAACTACTAATTATTAGTTCATGACAACAATTTTTAGGGTTCCGTACCTCAAAAGGAAAAACGGAACCCTTATAGGATCACTTTGCTGTCTGTCTGTCTGTCTGTCTGTCGGTCAAGAAACCTACAGGGTACTTCCCGTTGACCTAGAACCATGAAATTTGGCAGGTAGGTAGATCTTATAGCTGACATTTGGGGAAAAATCTGAAACCTTAGTATTTTCAACTTTCGAAGTGAGTGACTATATCAAGTGGGGTATCATATATGAAAGGTCTTCACCTGTACATTCTAAAACAGATTTTTATTTATTTTTATGCATCATAGTTTTTGAATTATCATGCAAAATGTCGAAAAAATACGGCTGTAGTACGGAACCCTCATTGCGCGAGCCTGACTCGCGCTTGGCCGGTTTTTTTTAACACCACAATTGTAACCACAAATTCACGGATTTCAGATTTTTTCCCCTAATGTCTGCTATAAAACCTACCTACCTACCAAATTTCATGATTCTAGGTCAACGGGAAGTACCCTGTAGGTTTCTTGACAGACAGACAACAAAGTGATCCTATAAGGGTTCCATTTTTCCTTTTGAGGTACGGAACCCTAAAAATACTCATAACGAAGTTTATATCAACTAACAATCTAATATTTCCATAAACTTTGACCCTGAATTAATGAAAACAGCATAATATTTTGAAATGTTCCATTACTGTTTACACCAACACTAAGTATAATATTTTGTTTAGCAATTTTTGAGATTGGCGCTTTCAAACAGACTGACAATTTAAGTTTCCACTGACCATTCCCAAAATGTCACCCCGTTTATATGATTTTATTTCGGCCACCACACATTGGGGTCGTAAATCAATTTTTGCATTAAGTAATTGAATTTATGATCTGTTTATTGCAATGGAATATTGTTAAGCGACTATTCGTCGGTTTTGTTTGTATTTTTCATATTATCTAGGAGTTTAATTGAATGCAATGCGAGAATGATTTGTGTTTCAATGTTTAATTGGATTTATGCTTTTATTCTGTTTCCGTTTTGTACATAACTTATTTACTATCGTTCGAATGATTTATACAATGAACCAAAAGCTTAATTTGTTATAATCCCTTTGAGCCTCAATAGCTCAACGGGTAAAGTAGTGGACTGAAAACCGAAAGGTCGACGGCTCAAACCCCGCCCGTTGCATTATTGTCGTACCTACTCCTAGCACAAGCTTGACGCTTAGTTGGAGAGGAAAGGGGAATATTAGTCACTTAACATGGCAAATATTCTTTAAAAAAAAACCGCTGAAACAGGTCGAATCTGTATGATGCAACATGCAGCATGCGAAATGCACCGCCCGCCCTCCCACTGCTAAACATGCAGGGAAAAGCAGCCACTAGGCAAGCAATACGCACCACCACCACGGAGCACCAAACCAAATTGGTGTTTTTGGTTCATTGTATATCATGGAGTTCCGCAAAGTAACGCCTGCTTCTATACAACAAATGATTTATTGTTTATTTAATAGATTTTATTTATTATTTATTTAATATATTTTATTTATTATTTATTTAATATTGTTTATTTAATTAGAGCCTCAATAGCTCAACCGGTAGAGGAGTGGACTGAAAACCGAAAGGTCGACGGTTCAAACCCCGCCCGTTGCACTATTGTCGTACCTACTCCTAGCACAAGCCTGACGCTTAATTGGAGAGGAAAGGGGAATATTAGTTATTTAACATGGCTAATATTCTTTATAAAAAAAAAAAAAAAAAAAAAAATAGTGAAGTAGAGAATTTGTACCTACTCTATTTGCCCCTATTTTTGGAAAAGGTATTTCAGGCCTTATAGTCTGCGACAGGGGTATGAAGCGGGGGGAGGCTCCGCACTTTTCCTCCTGGCTTAGTAATACCGGGCTTAATAATACATAGGAATTGATTGATAGCTCTTGACAGATACGACAGATAATCAGACAAGGAAGTGATCATATTATAAGGGTTCTTTTTTAGGGTTCCGTACCTCAAAAGGAACAACGGAACCCTTATAGGATCACTTTGTTGTCTGTATGTCTGTCAAGAAACCTACAGGGTACTTCCCGTTAACCTAGAATCATGAAATTTGGCAGGTAGATAGGTCTTGTAGCTGACATTCGGGGAAAAATCTGAAAAACGTGAATTTGTGGTTACATCACACAAAAAAATTAAATCGTGGTCATGAACTAATAATTAGTATTTTCAATTTTAGTTCAAAGTAAGATAACTATATCAAGTGGGGTATCATTTGAAAGGTCTTCACATGTACATTCTAAAACAGTTTTTTTTTATGCATCATAGTTTTTGAATTCTCGTGCAAAATGTCGAAAAATACGACTGTAGTACGGAACCCTCGTTGCGCAAGCCTGACTCGCAATTGGCCGGTTTTTTCTTTAGAGACGCGGAACCCTAAAAAAGCATAGTTCTAGAATAAAATACAATTTGCTAGACTGTTCAAAGTTTTTCAGCCATTTCGTTGTATATGCGAGTTTATGACGCGATAAGGCAGGACACGTTGACACGGACATGGGGTCGCGTGCTCGAGCCCGGACGGCCTTTCATACGTTTAATACGAGCGGATTATGAAAAACTGAACTTAAAGCAATAATTTTAATATTACTTAATGTAGTAAGTACCTACCCTATATCTAAACACATAAAAGGTAAAGGTGACTGACTGATTGACTGATCTATCAACGCGCAGCTTAAAATACTAGACGGATCGGGCTGAAATTTGGCATGCAGATAGCAATTATGACGTAGGGATCCGCTAAGAAAGGGGGTTTTTTTTTAAATTTATTTATCACCGACAACTTCCATACATAAAAGACCGCACATTTAAATACATACAATAAACAGTATGGTCGTCAATTACAGGTGAAACTTTGCATATAAACTAACATGCACTAACTTACAGACTAACAGATTAAAGTATAGATTAACTTAAAAACAGACAGACTTAATAACCCAATTAAAATTCAACCCTTAAGGGGGTGAAATAGGGGTTTGAAATGTGTGTAGTCCACGCGTACGAAGTCGCGAGCATAAGCTAGTATACAATAAATTTCATGATTCTAGGTCAACGGAAGTACCATTAAGGTTTTGATTCACTTGACAGTTTTTGAAAGACACGACAGACGGCCAACGAAGTGATCCTATAGGTATGGGTTCGTTTTTCTCTGGATAAACGGAACCCTAAAAAAGCATAGTTCTAGAATAAAATACAATTTCCTAAACTGTTCAAAGTTTTTCAGCCATTTCGTTGTATATGCGAGTTTATGACGCGATAAGGCAGGACATGTTGACACGGACATGGGGTCGCGTGCTCGAGCCCGGACGGCCTTTCATACGTTTAATACGAGCGGATTATGAAAAACTTAACTTAAAGTAATATTTTTTTTTTTTTTTTTTTTTTTAAATTTAAATTACTAATAACAATAAATCCATAGTAGTCTATATTCTGTAGTAAGCCGGTGATAGGTTGATCATGATAATGATGAAATGTCCTAATGTCCTACTAACACCCATCTTACCAATCGATAGACGTCCACGGCTGGACATAGGTCTCTTGTAGGACTTCCAAACGCCAACCCATCGCCGGCTCACTACAGAGCGCAGGTCTCCTCTCAGAGTGAGAAGGGTTTTGACTATAGTCTGCTATAGTTGCTGTATGAAGATTTAAATATAAACCCCAAAAATATACCTATTATTGGGGGTTGTATTCCAATCTTTTTTTTTTTTATTCAGATACAAGTTAGCCCTTGACTGCAATCTCACCTGGTGGTAAGTGATGATGCAGTCTAAGATGATAGCGGACTAACCTGGAAGGGGTATGGCAGTTTTTATTAGACCCATACCCCTTTGGTTTCTACACGGCATCGTACCGGAACGCTAAATCGCTTGGCGGCACGGCTTTGCCGGTAGGGTGGTAACTAGCCACGGCCGAAGCCTCCCACCAGACCAGACCAGAAATTTAGAAATTATAAAATTCCAAACCCCTGCCAGGAATCGAACCCGGGACCTCCCACTATTAAGACCACAGCGCTCACCACTGCGCCAGGGAGGTCGTCAATCTTCATCGGTACCTACGTTCGCTGTATATTATACACCGTTTTCACGTCGTCGGCGATGTTCGCTTGCCTGTATAAACAATCATAAACAAGTGAGCTGTGCAACAGGTCGTCTGGCCGCCGCCGGGGTGAACGGCTAGTGTAGAATAGGCCCCGCCGGGTCAATCACACCCGTCTGATGCGACACACGGACACACAGTGTGTACAACAACACCCTGATCACTGCAGACACACGGTTATGTTCGCCTGTCTCTTTGACTGATCATTACCTATGCGTTTTGGCATTGTACATCCGATTGAGTTGCGACGACAGGGTCTTCTCCGGTTGGCCGATGGCCAAGCGGGGGTACGGGCCTCGAGGCGTAGCCTCCTTACCCGGGTAGGGCGCGGGGTATTCATGTTACCCCGGTGTTGGTCTTCTAGCCGGCATTTCACCGGCTAGGGCCCGCCATCTTGGCTTGGGGCCTCGTGGCTGGTTGCGTTCCCCGCGCTGCGGGCGATAGATTCGCCGTCGCGCACGGGGGTGGTGTCACATCCGGTGGGTCTCGCGTCGTCATCATCATCGCTAGGATCACCTGCGTGCCACGATAGTGGTGGCGATCGTGGGAGGTCCTGAGGCAGAGGACGCCCGGTCGGTGGTCGAATGGTCAGCGGAGCGATGCCGTGACACACGGTTATGTTCGCTGTCTGTTTGACTGTTCATTACCTATGCGTTTTCGCATTGTACATCCGATTGAGTTGACACTTGTGTGAGGGTGATTATTTCAATCCATAAAAGATGGCGCTCAAGTTGCATTGCAATACTCACAGCACGCGGTCGAAAATAATGTACGTCGGCTTTTAAAATGACATTTCGGCTTTGTAGAGCGTTGTCTCTGTCACTCATACCTATATTATGACATTATATCAGTCTCAACGACTCGAACAGCGCTCTACAAATCTGCTATCTCCTTCTAAAAGTCGATCTGCATTACTTTCGGCCGCGTACTGTATGTGCATTAGTAATATTAAAAAAACTACCAGACTGACATAAATCAACTTTCAACTTAAATAACTACATAGGTCTAGAAGCTTGACATTTTGAAAGAAAGTTTTTAAAACTGAGACTGCCATTAAGAAAAGATTTTGAGAAATTCCACACGAGTGAAGGCAGGGTAAGTTAGCTAGTTATAACCATGGACTAGAGAATATGGCCCTCCCATTTTAACCCACCTCAGTTCCAAACGTTGCATAGAACTTATTCGTCAACTGTATTCTTTATAATTTTTATGATAGGGTTTTTATCTACACTTCAAGGATATTTCTAAATAGTTTTAAATACATATCAAAAATTGCGGAACCGGCAGGATTCGAACCTGCGTCTTCTAGGTTCCGCAACCGACGCCTTGACCCCTAGGTCACGGTTTCGTTTACTGCCAGTGACGAAATTTGTCTGTTTTTTCTCAGTACTGAAGTAATTATTCGTCAACTGAATAATTTTAATTTAAAATAGCTTGCTAAACTTAAGGCCTGTATATCTCTCAAATTAGATACATAGCTATCCGAAACTCCAGACAGACAAATGAATTCGCAAGTTCTGGAAACTTGAGCTGAAGCTTTAGACAGCTTCTGGTGATCGACTCACTTTCTGGACATCTTGATATTCAGTTTGAGCTATAGTTCTTGCATTTTATGAGGGCTAGTGGCTCATGCTTTTGTTTAAGTCGTATCGGTATACGTAAGGTACACATGTGTGCGTTTGCGAGCGCTTGCTCGCGACTGATTGGTTTGACATGCACGCACACTTACGCAATGTCCAGGGCCGTCTTTAACCTATTGGAGGCCCTGGGCACATTAGAAAAACGGGGCCCCTATGATCTTGACAGAGTAGGTACTATTTTGTTGGAATAGGCAAAGAAAGCAGATAAGTCACGTTCTAGAATGTTTCTATCTATCTGTTATCTTTTCAAGCCCATATCAGTACCCTTATTATAAATGCGAAAGTGTGTTTGTTTGTTGGTTTATTGGTTTGTTGGTTTGTCCTTCAATCACGTCGCAACGGTGCAACGGATTGACGTGATTTTTTGCATGGGTATAGATAAAGACCTGCAGAGTGTCATAGGCTACTTTTTATCCCGGAAAACAAAAAAGGGGGTTTCCCACGGGATTTTTAAAAAACCTAATTCCACGCAGACGAAGTCGCGGGCATCAGCTAGTTCTAAATAAAAATTTGGTACTATTCAGAGATAGTTACCGGAACGCTAAATCGCTCGGCGGCACGACTTTGCCGGTAGGTTGGTAACTAGCCACGGCCGAAACCCACCAGACCAGACCAGAAATTTAGAAATTATAAAATTCCAAATCCCTGCCGGCAATCGAACCCGTTACCTCCCAAAAATAAGAAAACAGCGCGTACCACTGCGCCAGGGAGGTCGTCAGAGTTACTGAGAATTTTCCATAATGTTCTCAAAGGTGTGTGAATTAATGTTAAAATTACTACGCACACCACCACATTACATGATCGTGTATATAATGTATGCAAATGACCGCATCCCTGCAATGATGTTATCAAATAAAACACTGTTATGAGCCTAATAATAATATAATAAAATGAGATTGCCACGATTAAGAACGACCCGACTATAAATAGGACTCAAATGGCCTTCCTACTGGACTGGGTATGTTAACTACAGTTAAGTATACGTACCTACTTTATTACATAAGGAAATCATCATCATCATCATGATCAACCCATCGCCGGCTCACTACAGAGCACAGGTCTCCTCAGAGTGAGAAGGGTTTTGGCCATAGTCTACCACGCTGGCCATGTGCGGATTGGTAGACTTCACAAACCTTTGAGAGCATTATGGAGAACTCTCAGGCATGCAGGTTTCCTCACTATGTTTTCCTTCACCGTTAAAGCAAGTGACATTTAATAACTTAAAACGCACATACGTAACTCCGAAAAGTTAGAGGTGCGTGCCCGGGATCGAACCCCCGACCTCTGATTAGAAGGCGGACGTCCTAACTACTAGGCTCAGCTTTCATAAGGAAATGCTATCATGATAATATTATTGTAAGTTGTTACGGACTTTAAGCTATACAGAACCAATATATTCTTTAAAATGTTTAATTTTTATAAAATCTATAAGAAAAGCTGACTGACTGACTGACAGATCTATCAACGCACAGCTCAAACTGCTGGACGGATTGGGCTGAAATTTGGCATGCAGATGGCTATTATGACGTAAACATCCGCTAAGAAAGGATTTTTGAAAATTCAACCCCAAAGGGGGTAAGATAGGGGTTTGAAATTTGTGTAGTCAACGCGGACGAAGTCGCGGGAATAAGCTAGTCATACAATAATCAAATTTTTATACCTATCAAGCATAGTAACAAAAAATTGCAGCGTTCGCATAACAGAGGGGGCTTAATTTTTGCTTACGGGGCATCCAAAAAATGCCAGATTTCGCTAAATCAAACCCCAAAAGGGGTGAATTTGAATTAAGGGGCGATATTAAACCCTTTTTTTATTTTTCAGACAATCATTTTCAAGGGCAAGACGGTGCTTTAAACTACGTTGAAGTATACTTGCCTACTGTTAATAGCTAGGTTTGGAGTTTCTCTACGTGACCAAATCAGAAATGAGGAGATCCAGAGTAACCAACATAGCTCAGCGGGTTGCGAAGCTGAAGTGGCAAGCGGCAGGGCATTTAGTTCGAAAAAAACTGATAAACGTTGGAGACTGGGGCCCAAGGTTGACGTAGGACATCAAACGAGTCGCAGGGAGGAGTCACTGGATTCAGGCGCTGCAAGATCGTGGCGTGTGGAAGTCCCTACAAGTGACCTATGTCCAGCGGTGGATGTTTATACGTGATATGCCCCCCCCCCCCCCCCCCCCCCCCCCCCTCTCCCCCTCTCCCCCCCTCCCCCCCTCCCCCCTCCCCCTTCCCCTCCTCCCACTCCAGCCACTAAGCAAGAAATACCCGCCACGACCACCACGCAGCACCACACAAATCACCAAAACACGCTCGACGCATATTGCACTATACTTCTGTTTCAGCGGATTATAGCAACTTAAAAATCTCTACGGAATCCTAAAAGCGGAATCCCACACAAACAAAGCCCTCAAAGGCTAATTTGTAATAACTAATTAACTTTCAAAGTAACAATCCCTTATCCCGTCATCGCCGCCGTATCATTCGACCTGATTCCAGCACCTGAAAGTCATTAAATGATTTTAACAAAGCGAAACCAAATTAATGTCATGTGCGAGTACGATCACCATGCGATCAGATTTTGTAGGACTTGCCCTGATTTGGGTTTTTTTTGTTTGACGTGAAAACGACGTTCCTTCCAACACTGCGTCTTCCGGTGCGAGGTCGCTATTCCAGCACTTTGGAACCACAACATCTATTAGTTTTACGAACTATTTGCCCTGCCCATTGCCACTTCAGCTTCGCAACCCGTTGAGCTATGTCGGTTACTCTAGTTCTCCTACGGATCTCCTCATTTCTGATTTGATCACACAGAGAAACTCCAAGCATAGCTCTCTCCATCGCCCGCTGAGTGAATCTGAGCTTTCTTATGAGGCCCATAGTTAGCGACCATGTCTCGAATCCATAATATGTCATCACTGGCAACACGCACTATTCGAAGACTAGTCTTCAAGCAGTGAGGAATTTTGGACAAGAAGACATCTCGAAGCTTCCTGATCGCTGCCCAACCGAGTTGGATTCGGCGGCTGACCTAAACCTAAGATATAGGATTTTGGATGTTACAGACCTAATGATTGTTTTAGTAATTTCCAACATGGCAACCCTAAGTATGATTAACAGCCTAAACGAACTGTACACTCTCTCTATTGTAATTGTTTTGTTCATAATAAAATTAGTCTTTCATTTCACACCTCGATACTCACAAAGCTGGTTTACAACCCTTTGTGAGACATAACAAACTATTTTGAACTTTAACTCTTGGTTCTTTCAGTTGAGATTCGATTGCGCAAGCTAGTTAAGTATAGGAACTAAATTTGAATGTACTGTAGTAGTCCGATTGGCACTGACCGTGTGCCGTGAATGATAGACTGATCTAATTTAAGGCCATAATTATTATCAATATTACGCGTGTATTATTAATAATAGTTAATTAGTGGCCATTTCAACATTATCTGATTTATTGTTCTGATTTAAGTAAGTATACCTAAATGTCAGTTCTATTCATAGTCAATTAAACCTCAATGAAAAATGCAATAGAATTATAATTAGAGTGATGTATCTTAAATACGAGCTGACCGACCCTAGAATTTTTAAAAATCCTGTTTTTTTAAACTTGAAAAATAACGTAGTACTTTCATACAAACTTTCACCCCCTGTTTAACTTCCTTAGGGGTAGAATTTTCAAATATTCTTTCATAGTGGTGTCTCTATGCCATAAAAGGAACCTATTGTCAAGATTTCAAGTTTCTAAAAAGATTTTTTTTTTATTTCCCACGGTAATAAAAAAAATGCTTCGTGGGCCAAAATTTAACACTGCAGACGGACGCAGAATTTCGGCGGTTCTTTTTCGACCTCCCGAACGCGTGGATTAAGGCTTTTGAAAATCCCGTGGGATCTCTTTGATTTTCCGGGATTAAAAGTAGCCTACGTCACTCTTCAGGTTTAAACTATACCTATGCAAAAAATCACGTCGATCCGTAGCTCTGTTGCGACATGATTGAAGGACAAACCAACAAACAAACGCATTTTCGCATTTATTATATGGGTAGGTAGTGAATTATATGGGTAATGATTGTTTCGAAAGCTGGTTAACCCGAATACATTAGTGCATTGGAGTTGGAGAGGAATATTTTGAAAAGCGATAATTAAACTTTTTTCAAATTCCTACAAGTTTTCATTTCACTAACAATTTTCAGAACCGCCCGAGTAGATTAAAATAAAAAGATAAAAAGTGTACTGTAGGTAGGTATATTATTTATCTAGGAGTGAACGAATCGAATGAATGATTGAATGTCTAAGGGTTCTGTTTACGAAGTCCGATAAACGAAACGGGGATAAATAAAACATCCGCCTATTACGGTGCGACAAGGCGGTCGCATGAATTATTCAATAGATAATCGCCGTGAAAAGATCAAAGGCTTGCGAATGCGTAATTCGGTATTGAACGAGTGAATGGTTTCACCCTAACCGTCATAGTCATATTCACATTGGCGACTTTTCATTCATATTGACAAGCGACATTTAGTGTTAAAACTTTTTTATTGTCACATGTCGTCATCTGAATGAATGATTGATTGTGTAGGAACGAAGCAAATAAATTCTTTAATTCATATTTTATTCAGTGATTGTACATAATTATACTATTCTACGTGAAATGATGAAAAACTTGCGAATGTGTAATTTCAGTGAATGCTTTCACTCTAACTTTAGCTAGTTTTAAAACTTTTTCACCTGTCACACGATTGCCTTTCTTATGCTATGATTAAAAAATTTTTTTTTTGTTTTTTTTTCCTACCATAAAGCACCATTATAAAATGGCAGCTTTATTACTACTACCATCTAAGCCTATGGGCTAATAAGTAATATTATTCTAGCTTAAACTTCTACTTATGATTAATTTTTAAATCTAATTTACAGTCCAATAACTGTCCTTAGTTTATTCTAACACGTAGGTACTTACAGTTCACTATGTTCTTGTGACCTACTATGATTAAAATGAACGAATAAACGATTATGTATATTGGAACCAAGCGAATCTATAGTTGAACAAAAGCGTGTGGTATTGAATGAGTTTTGCATTAGCGAATTTTGGTTCCAAGAGTTTTTGCTATGTCACTTTTGCCATATGTAATTAATGGTGAAATGAACGAACGATTGAATGTAAATATTGAAATGAATCATAAATTTAAAGGATACCCTGTCGCAAGTTTTTTATCAATACAGTTAGCAATATTTTGTCGTGCGAATTGGCCTCTGTCGTGATGCAACTACAGCAAGTGTGCGCACTGCGCAGGGATGTAAAAAAGAATTGAAGCTAAAAGTATCTAGTGTGATCTAAAGCGTTCTACACATCAAAGCCGCGTTAGACGGTTTGTGCAGACTTAATCGAGCAGCTTGTTTCTTGTTACAAAGCTTGAGAAACCTCAATCCTTCAATGTATTCTATTAAGTAAGTAGTTTCTTTCCTCTATAATATGCTCCTGGTATTTTGGCCTGGGTTTGCTTGTTATTCGAAACCGATTTAACAAGTTCAAAGTTTTTTTTATGAATTAAGCTATTGTAAATTTCATTGAAATATACAAGTTAGTTTGGGAATGAATTGCTGGGCGCGCGCCGGATTTTGATACATTTTAAATTCGAATTTACGAATTTTAAAACGCACCGCAACTCTAGCGTCGCGCTAGTTCTTAGAGTTCTCCATAATATTATGCTAAAAGGTGGGGAAGTCTGGCAACATGGTTGGTCTATGAGTCATAACTGAAACCCTTCTCATTCTAAGAGGAGACCCGTGCTCAGTATAGTAGGCCATGCAGATAGCTATTATGACGTATCACGTAGGCATGCGCTAAGAAAGGATTTTTGAAAATTCAATCCCTAAAGGGGTAAAATAGGGTTTTGAAATTTGTGCAGTCCACGCGAGCGAAGTCGCGGGCATAAGCTAGTCGCATCATAAAATTATAATTGAGTGCTCACATTTAACCACGAATATTATGTTTCCTTCAAAAAGCGTTATTAATATTTTTATGAAACGCTCGCTTCCCAGTATTTAATTTATGATGGAAAAGCTACTGACTGACAAAGTGTTCGTTAACATGTTTCGCCGAATGTTAAGGTGGCTTTTCACCGGGTGGGATACCAAGAGCCGAACTTTCGTGACTGTCGAAAATTGTTGCGAAAATGAGTCGTAGATATAGGAGCCTTTCTTATGAAGCATTCCGGAATCATTTTAAATGATACTACCGTTATATAAAAAAATACGTCATTTTATTACCACAGTCCAAGACCCAATTGAACTCTGAATTTGCAGCTGAACACCTACACTAGCCGCAAGACTGATGGGGCAGCCCAAGGCAGGCGGTAGTGTCCAGTGGGAGTCAACCTTAAAACGTTTCGTCGAATAGCATTACATTACATGCTTACGGTTATCAAGATAATTGTAATGTCTTCTAAGAAAATGAATAACTTTGACATACTTCCAAACGGCAATCAGACGTCGCTTACTCAATATTAAATCACTTTGGAACAATGAACGTCACTTTTTTGTTTGTATCAGGTTTGTAAAACCCGTTAAATACCAAGAACGTTTTATTTTTATTCAAATTTTGAGAAATTTAAATAATATCAGATAAAAGATCTAAATACTTAATTATTTTATTGCGAAAAAATGTGACAGTTTCGATCAATGTAGTCGAGTCAATCCATAATATAAATCATATTATTATAAATGCGAAAGTGTGTCTGTCTGTCTGTCTGCTCACGTTTCACGGCTCAACCGTTCAACCGATTTTGACGAAATTTGGTATAGATATAGCTTACATCCCGGGGAAGGACATAGGCTACTTTTGATCCCGGAAAATTGAAGAGTTCCCACAGGATTTTTAAAAACCTAAATCAACCGAGCATCATCTAGTACATGATAAAGTTAAAAACCAAAACTTGACTACTCCTTTTAATAAACGCTGAAATACCTACAGAGAATTTCTTTTCTTCTGTTGCTTGGTATTAATCTAAATATATAAAAAAGCTGACTGACTGACTGATTTACTGACTGACAGATATATCAACGCACAGCTCAACTACTAGACGGATCGGGCTGAAAGGCATGCAGATAGCTATTATAACGTAGGCATCCGCTAAGAAAGGATTTTTGAAAATTCAACCCCTAAGGGGGTACAGTACCCGGCAGGAAATATTGTACATCGACCTTTAGAAAGTGTAAAGTTTCGTAAAGCGCTATCTCTGTCCTTGAGACCGACAAAACGTCACATACCTGTATGAGTGATAGAGACAACGCTCTACGAAGCCGAAATCTTTTTCTTAAGGTCGATGTACAATATTTCCTGTCGGGTACTGTAAAATATGTGTTTGAAATTTATGTAGTCCACGCATTAGAAGCCGCGGGCATAAGCTTGTCACTTTTTTGTTATTAAAACTAGAAGGCGCGCGCGCTTTCATCTAGTTCTAATAGTTCACAGATTTTGTGGGAAAAAAACGTACGGTTTACCGTGGTGCGCGCTAGCTCTAAGTCATCAAATAGGTTAATTTTGTAAATTAAAAAAAACCGGCCAAGTGCGAGTCACGCTCGCGCAATGAGGGTTCCGTACTACAACCGTATTTTTTCGACAATTTGCACGATAATTCAAAAACTATGATGCATAAAAATAAATAAAAATCTGTTTTAGAATGCACAGGTGAAGACCTTTCATATGGTACCCCACTTGATATAGTCACTCACTTCGAAAGTTGAAAATTATTAGTTCATGACCACAATTTAATTTTTTTTGTGTGATCTAACCCTAAATTCACGGTTTTCAGATTTTTCCCCAAATGTCAGCTATAAGATCTACCTACCTGCCAAATTTCATGATTCTAGGTCAACGGGAAGTACCCTGTAGGTTTCTTGACAGACAGACGGACAGACAGACAGACAGACAGACAGACAGACAACAAAGTGATCCTATAAGGGTTCCGTTTTTCCTTTTGAGGTACGGAACCCTAAAAATTGTCGAATTTAATTTAAGGTTTGATTTTAGGCAGGTAATTAAAACTAAGTTCACCTAAACTTAAACTTTAAATAAGTAAAAAGTTATCAAATAGGTTAATTTTGTAAGCAAAAGGTAACCAAGTGCAGCTGTGAAGAGCAATGGCCAAACGCCCGCAGCAGTCAGGAAGGGTACCATTCTAGGTCATTAGTCAACTGAAGTAACAAACACGTAGGTACTTATTGTTTGTACCATATCTGGGACATGCATCAACACTATCATCATGATCAACCCATTGCCGGCTGAGTATGGACCTCCTCTTCGAAAGAGAAGGGGTTGGCCATAGCCTACCACGCTGGCCTATTTCACATTTGGCAGACTTCGCACGCCTTTGAAAATACTGTGGCAATTTCTAAGACATGGTTCCCTCACTATTAATGTCTTTCTTCGCCATTAAAGCAAGTAGGTAATTTTATGTAAAGTAATTAAATTTTATGTAATTAAACCTATTCATCTATTCTTAAACATAGCCGAAGTAAAAGGTAACCAAGTGCAGCTGTGAAGAGCAATGGCCAAACGCCCTCAGGTGTCAGGAAGGGTACCATTCTAGGTCATTAGTCAACTGAAGTAACAAAACACGTACCATATCTGGGACATTATGAAAGTGTTAATATAAAATGTCACATCGAAATCGTGATGTACTTACGTCGGTGTACAATAAAAATTAGCATTTTAAGATCTTAAGGCTGATTTCTCACCAGAGATGAGCTACGTTGCTAAGCTACGGATATAATATTGTGTAAACCCACCAATCGGATCGTTTTATTTTCATAGCATAGCTTTGCTCTAGTGGAAAAGAAAGGAATCGTGAGCTAGAGATGCGAGCTAATTTTTTTTTAATTTCAAATCTGTCAAATGTTTTTATTCATCAATTCATTAATTCGTACATCCATGGTTATTAATAACTAGCTAATGCTCACGACTACGTCTGCGTGGAATTAGGTTTTTTAAAAATCCCGTGAGAACTTTTTGATTTTCCGGAATAAAAAGTAGCCTATGTCACTCTCCAGGTCTATACCCATGCAAAAATCACGTCAATCCGTTGCACCGTTGTGACGTGATTGAAGGACAAACCAACAAACCAATAAAACAGCAAACAAACACTTTCGCATAGGGACTAGGGTACTGATACTGATTAATTAGATAAGTTGAGACTAACCTAATACTGTTAGTAAATTATTATACTTACTGTAGATCTAATTTTTTTTCAGAAAATCTACCTACTTCGTGAGTCACACCAATAAATACATAGGAATCTAATTAGATACTAGGTACTCTAATCTAGGTCACATGTCGATCTATTTTATAATTACCAATAAATAATTACTATCCTTGTATCGTATTGCGCATCAACGATACAGTATCAATATAATACTTATTGGTTATGAACCAAAGAGATTTAGTAAATAGAGCGGATATTTAAACCATATTATAATTTTTTTTTCAAATGACATGGTAGGATCTTCTAAAGGAGCATTATACTGACTAGCCCAACGTACTTGGCCAATGCATACAGTGAACGTGTAAAAACCAACTTGGTACAATTGCTATAGTCATTGCATGCAAGCAGAGCTGGCTGGATTTCCATATAAACATCAAAAGATTTCTTTATAATAATTACTCTTAAACAAACGGCATTTTGTTGAACGCATGAGGCGTGCTGGGAACTTTTTCATAACACTGTAAATAAACTTATCTATTATCTCCGATCAATGAGACAGTAAAAGAATTTGGTTTTTTAAATTATGGTCATGATGCAAGTAGTTAATACATCTGTAATTTTATCTAATTTTTACATTTTGCTCTCGGCAGCACACGCTAAATGCTCAAGTAGTAGTCCAAGATATTTTTGTTTGAGACAAAATTAAACAAAATAGTTCAACCCTTAAAATAAGCTTTGCTTATAATTTTGTTAGCAAATGCTGACGATTAGAGTGATAAGTAACTAAAAGACAATTTTTTGGCTTAAATTTTTTTGAACTTTGTCCTATTTATTACTAAAAAATAATCTCTAAATATCCTTGTTATCAGTACATTACACCAGGAAACAAAAACATACTAAACTAAGTTACAGTACGTTTACGATACAAAGCAAAATCAAACTTAAAGTTTTAAGCATATAGCTGAAAATTAAAGAAAATGAAAAGAAAATAATTTCATTGACTACCGTAGGTAGTTATAAAACAACTCAAGGCTGAATCCCTGACCCTTTTGCCTTAATGCGCTAAAAGGGTTAAAAATTAAACGCATTATTTCATACAAACATTATGTTTTTCTTATAACTTAGCATATATTATCGTTTGCATTAATCAAAGAATATTGCGCACTTACCGACACGTTTAAAACTAATCCGTTGGTTAAGTAACATTGTCCCAAATCGAAAATTGGATGATAAGACACCCTTAGTAGGATCTAGTGGGTATATAAGAATGTCAAATATGTCAAAACCGCGGCGCGGGCGCGGACGGACTCCCTTGAAAAAGGACCCCGTATGGGTTCGAAACTAGTCGGGCTAACGTCGACTACACACGTGAGTAAGCCGGGACAGATAGTATTTATAATGGAAATCACTCACGGTAGTTTAAACGCTAAAATATATAAGAATGCTACATTGCTTGACAATAGATATGACATATCAATCTTTGGAGGACTTTTTAGGCCAGTAAATAAAGCCATTTTTTTGGTTTTAAAAGTTATAAATTAGAAAATTAGAAATAGAAAAATTGGTTCATTAAATCGGTCATATATCGTAAACGGTAAGTTTTACAAAAATGTTTATAATAAACAAAAGATGCAAAATTTTATTGTCTACAATAATGGTTAAATAAATTTTGTCCTAAAGCGGATAGTTTCCGAGATATCGGGCAAAAACTTTCCCTCAAGATTGCGATCGAAGCTCCGCCTGGATCTGTCAGCATTCTGTAATTTTATGGTCAGGAAGTGACCCTTAACCTAAAAAAAAAATTGGATCGGAAATTTAGTGCGAGGTTAAATGCTCTATTTACTGGCCTATTTATAAACATACCAGAAGTGAATTTAATTTTTTAATAGTGTTTTTCGCGTTTTTTTTGTGGTGTCACGACGGCTCACTATTAAAGCACGAGTCTCCTCTCAGAATGAATAGGGTTTAGGCCTCGCTACCTCGCTGGCCCAGTGCGGATTGGCAGACTTCACAGACCTTTGAGAGCACTATATAGATAACTCAGGATTGCAAGTTTCCTCACGATGTTTTCCAGTGATATTTAATTGCTTAAAATTAAAAATTGCTCCGAAAAATTAGAGATACGTGTCCGGGATCGAACTCAAGACTTCCCAAATAGGAAGCCAATGTCTTAACCACTAGGCTATCACCGGCAAAAATACAGTCGTATTTTTTCGACATTTTACACGATAATTCAAAAACTATGATACATAAAAATAAATAAAAATCTGTTTTAGAATGTACAGGTAAAGACCTTTCATATGATACCCCACTTGATATAGTCACTCATTTCGAAAGTTGAAAATACTAATTATTAGTTCATGACCACAATTTAATTTTTTTTGTGTGATCTAACCCTAAATTCACGGTTTTTAGATTTTTCCCCGAATGTCAGCTATTATATAAGGACGGACGGAGGAACAAAGTGATCCTATAAGGGTTCCGTTTTTCCTTTTGAGGTACGGAACCCTAAAAAGTCCATCAAGAACATAATATCAGTGATACATCAAAAGCAAACATGTGTAAGTGACAAAAACCCCGTTCCGCGCTACTTACTACCGAATCGCTGTACACCTTGTCACAGGGCTTTGACATGATTCCGTTTTGTTCCAACTGCATTTTTCCGCGAAACGTGTGACAAAGGCGAAATGACCGTGCCTAATTAGAGAGGAAACATACGGGGCGATAATGCAGACTGACGAGCGACGACGGTTTGAAAATATAATGTTAGTATAGTACCTACGTGACAGGTCAAGACGGCAATCGGGGTCTGAGGCGGGAAAACGCCCCGCACACTCATACAGCGCCCGCGATCGCCCGCACCGGGTTAGCATGGGGGCTACGTGGGTATGCGAGGCGTTCCCACCCCGATTGCCATCTCGATTCGACGTACTATAGTTTACCCATGACGTTGTCTGCGTTGATTTAAAAAAGCGGTGATAGCCTAGTGGCTAAAACATCGGCCTCCTAATCGAGAGGATCTGGAGTTCGATCCCGGGCACACACCTGTAAATTTTCGGAACTATGGGCGTTTTATAAATTAAGTAGGTTTTAGATACAATATACTGTAACGGTGAAGGAATACATGGTGAGGAAACCTGCATGCACATCCGAAAAGTTAGAGGTACTTGCCCAACATCGAATCCTAAAACTCCCAAAAAGAATTCGGATGTCTTAACGTCTGACTAGACTATCACCGCTTCCTGGTTAATAGATTGGTTAGCAAAAGTTGAATTTACAATCGAAAATTGCTAAAAAAAACGTAGCGTTTTATTACAAAATCACAGTCCGTGTGCTATCATAACAAAAGTGATGCGATATTCGGAATATGACAATGCACTTTCGAGAATCGTGAGATGCGTTTGACGGAACTGTGCTGTGAAATTGACATCGAGTACAAAAGGTGGTTTAGGGTTCCGTACCTCTGTCCCGGATCCTAATACTAAGTCTGACTCGCACTTGGCCGGTTTTTTTTCATATTGTACCTGCTGATTTTTCGGGATATGTGACCCAGTTGTGACAACGCATATCAATCGATTGCGATTGTTAAGTAACGTTAACCCAAGTCGGTAATTGGATGAGTGACTATTTTGGAGGTCTGAATTTAGCGTTTTCGTTTCCTCCGTGCCTCGGAGTGTATGTGAAGCCATTAGTCCTCGATTATCACTAAAATCTGATAATTAACCTAAAAGTCAAAATCTCATCCTTTTGGTTGAGTTGTATGCGGCATCCCAAGAGGACTTTACAGACCACCACCTATAAACGCTTAATAGAATAGAATAGAATAGAAAAGAATGTTTTTTTATTCATGTAAACTTTTTAAAAGTGCTTATGAATAGTCAGGTTTAATTTACCACTGGTTCGGAATGCCGTTCCTACCGAGAAGAACCAGCAAGAAACTCGGCGGTTGCTCTTTTTAATTTTTCAATTTACAATGTTATTATACCGTACTATACAAGCCATTGCAGCCCCGTGCATTGCTGGAGCGAGTCAAATCCAAGCTTTTTTATCGTTTACATAGTCTGCGACTGTATAATATGCTTTTTTTAGGAGCATACTTTTAACACATTTTTTAAACTTGTGTAAAGGCAAGTCTAAAATTGCTTGTGGAATAGCCGGATACACCCGATCGCCAAGCTTAGGCAGTTGCTTAGCATAAAAGTCGGCCCACGCCCGTTCTTTACTCTCATTCCGCACATTGTCTTGATTACGTGACTTTTGAGTCCACTAATCACAACAAAGCATTCTCCCCTGTCCCCCGCCAACATTTTACGATTTTGTTTTCATGCAAAACCTTGTATAAATGCGTACCTACTCTTGAGGTTGAATTCTCTGTGAGAGGACTCCTACCATTATGTGAGATTGAGACCTACGTCCAGCGGTGGACGTCTATCGGTTGATAATGATGATGATGATGTTGAGAGATTTCAATTGTCATATCATCTGTTTAATTTTAAGTTTGAGGACAGATCCTACAACATGTGTCCTAATTAGTTTAAGAGGAAAGTATCACATTACTCAAGTCAAAAAAATATAACAAAAAATTAATGAACGCAAAAAATAATGCAATACCAAATACTTGACTGCAAATACATAACGGTTGATAATAACACTAATTTGCGAACCTAAATTAATTCGTCTCGCCCAACCACCTACACGTATAATGAAATGTAAGGGCTTGGTAACACACAAAGCGGAACGATAAGTCTCGAGCGCTAAGCGCAGAAATCTGTGCCGACGCGATGCAGAGCAGCACAGACACATGTCTGCGTCGCACGTGCTTGCGCCGTATGTTTATGCATTAGAAAATATGCTCTGCTCTGAATTGCGTCGCCTCATGCGTCCCGGCATTAGCCTAACTGATACAAATATGCATGTACTATTTGTATAAAAATATTTAAGGTAGCGCAACATAGTTCTAAAACTACAGCACGATGTTACAGCGAAAAATAGACTGCCGCATGCTGCTAAGGTCGCAAAATTTTCGATTCATAGCATTAGCAAATCGCATTATCGCACAGTTTTACTCAAGCGTAAAATGAAAGTTTTTAAAAACTGCCATATTTAAGATAGTCCGTTTCTCTGACTGCAACACCATTTACAACTACGTGATATCGTAGTCGAAGCGGTAGCCTAGGGATTAAGACGTCATCCTCATATTTGGGTGGTTTGGACTTCGATCTCAGGCACGCACCTTTACTTACAACATGTTGACAAAACCTGGAAGACTAAGAGTTCTCAATAATGATCTCAAAGGTGTGTAAATACCAGGTATTGACCAATAGAGCGGATTTATGGCGTCTCATAAGCTATGAACTCTTCTCATAATGCGAGGACACTCACGGCACATTGGCAATGAGTCGAAATGATGGATGTTGATGAGATCACAGTCACGTTGAAGTCGTTTCCGCTTTGCGTTGCAAGTGCCCAAGCCTTTCAGTCTGCTTTGCGTCGTTTTTCAAATCAGTGCGGCGTCATGCAAATGTAATGATCCCTCGTAATTGGCAGAGGGTTGAACGGTATTAATGATTGTAATGATTTTAGAACCTTTGATGTAGTCATTAGTGATTCAGGATATTAATATTATTTTAATCCACCTATACAAATTGGAGCTTATGTCTGGGATTTCGAAATAACTGCTTTTTAGGGTTCCGTACCTCAAAAGGAAAGAAGTCGTTTAAAAAGGAACCCCTATAGGATCATTTCATTGTCTGTCTGTCCGCCTGTCCGACCTATAGGGCACTTCCCGTTGACCTAGAATTATGAAATTTGGCAAGTAGGTAGGTCTTGAAGTACAAGTAAAGGAAAAGAACCCTCAGTGCGCGAGTCTGACTCGCACTTGGCTGGTGTTTTTATTTTAAATAAATAAATAAAATTTTATTCATGTAAACTTTTTACAAGTGTTTATGACTAGTCAGGTAGTTTTAATTTACCAGATACAAGTTAGCCCATGACTGCAATCTGACCTGGTGGTAAGTGATGATGCAGTGTAAGATGGGAGCGGCTAACCTGGAAGAGGTATGGCAGTATTCAGGGATGGGCATAGGCTACTTTTTATCATGGAAAATCAAAGAGTTCCCACGGGATTCTTAAGGATCCATCTGTTGAATTGATTTTTATGAAAATTTGTGCACAAATAGCTTGTTATACATATCTTACACCCGACTATACTCACGTGTTAGGCGACGTTAGCTCGACTAGTTTCGAACCCACCCGGGGTCCTTTTTCAAGGAGTCGAGAGTTGAGATTCAACGCGAGTATAGTCGGGTGTAAGATATGTATAATATGGAAATCACTCACGATAGTTTAAAAAAAAAAAAAACAAAATAGCTTGCATTCCGGACTCTTGCAAAGGTTACTTTTCTCCTCAAAAATCAAAGATTTCCCACAGGATTTTTAAAAACCCTAAATCCTCATGGACGAATATGCGGCCATAATATTTTTAGTAAATAAATAAAATAGCCATTGAATTTCTCCCTATTTAAAAGGAAATTACTTTTCCCTACGAAGGGTCCTTCACATAACAAAGAATATCGCGCTGAAGAAATCGCAAAAGAACTAATGTTATTATTGTGATTTCAAAAGGCCACTAGTCGGATGGTGACAAACACGTCTCAATAAGCGCGCCCTAGACGTTCCTGCCTTGTGTTCTTGTAGGGTTGACACTTTACAATAAACGAGTAATTGAAAAAGTTTTTAAAAACCCCCGATTGCGGTTTGCACTGCAACTTTTTCAGCCCGCACAGTAAAGCTCATAAAATCCGCAATTTTGATTTTTTTAAAATCTATGTACACGGTGACATTCGCGACATCTGGACTAATCTAATGACGTATCATTTTTGAAAATCAGTTGAGCCGTTGAGTGGACATTGGATGGATCAGAGTTCAGACGGATATGACTAAAAATGTTGCATTCAAGAAATCGCAAAGAACAAAAATATTATTATTGTGATTTTCAAATGCCCAAAATTTCCCGTCTTAAACGTTAGACAAGACTATCACCGGTTTTTATGATTGCGTACCTCAAAAGGAAAAAAGGAACCCTTATAGGATCACTTTGTTGTCTGTCTGTGTGTGACTCGCACTTGGTTGGTTTTTTAGGCTGCCACCGCTTTTTTTCTTCGTCACTTTTCATATCACCTCACTCACCAGTCACCAGTCATCACGTATTGTACTTATCACAATTTTGTGGCCAACTGAACACTCTTTTGATCCTCCAAGCAATTCCATTATAAATTACTGATTGCCAACCCTAGGACGCAGTGTTAGCAGTCCACACTTTTAATATCTCTTTATTTTCCGTCCGTACAAGAGAGTGTAGTGTGTTCGTCTTTTGTTCGGCGATCGTCGGCTGCCAACACGGGATCTTTTGCTCTCGCGACATTTTATAAGAGAAAAAGAATTTTTATAACGAGGCTTTTTCTCTTAATAGAAAGAAGAAGAAGAAAGAAAATGCATTTATTTGTTGTTGGTGTCACAGATAAAAACAAAGTACAAATGTAACATTTTTATCTGTGACACCACCCCAAATGGGTGTACAGCTCAGCATAATGTCCAGCATCATTTTATTATGCGTTAAACACACATCATAAGATGCAGGACGCTGATTTTCAGCTGTGACCCGGATAATACGAATGAAATCTTTTGCTATCGCGTCATTTGGTATAAGTCCCTCAAATTGATATTGCGCGTGGCCGCCATTTTAGTGACGTCGGCACTAGACTGAAGTCACACTGAAGTTTCGAGCTGATGGTATATTTTTATTTCGGCTGACGTCATTTCGATGTTAATGAGACATGGTTTCTGCCCAATAGCAATTTGCGGGACTTATAAGAGAAATAGTAAACTGTACAACAAGTGTATAAAACAAGCCATTTTATGACCGAGTTATACACTCTGCTTTTTACTTAGGCTATATTTTATAATCAAAAAAATCAGAGATGCTTGCTAAAATCCTAATTAAGCTACTAATGCGAAGTCGGGGCGGGTCGCTATACTTTTGAATAATTTCTTGGCTTGAGTTGGCTTTGACTCTTACTTCAAAAACTAAAAGTTGACGAGTATTAAGTCGTGTAATTTCTCAGTAGGTAATTTGATTCCTCTACACCGCAAAGCAAGCTTATCTAAGACCAAGATTTGATTAAGTCAAAGTTCGACTACCTGTATTTACTCGACTATGTTTGATGCAGCTCTGCGGCCACGTCTTCACATTAGAAATCTATTAGGAGATCGAGTAATAAGTTTGCGAAAGGTAAGAGGAGTCTGAATTTGCCTAATGCCTAGCGCAATTTAGTTCGGCATCCGCTTAGTTTATTTCCTTTACTACATAGTGCAAGTTCTAAGACTTGGCTTTGGTGGCACATTCGAAATGTTTAGGGAAATCTAGGTATCTAGCAGAAATACCTTCTAAGTGCCAACTAATTCTTTTGGCTTAAGCGCCAAACTAAAAAGCTGTGATAGCCTAGTGGTTAGGATATCCGTTTTTTAATCGGAGGTCGGGGGTTTAATCCCGGGCACGCACCGCTGAATTTTCGGAGTTATGTGCGTTTTAAGTAATTAAATGTCACTTGCTTTAACGGTGAAGGAAAACATCGTGAGGATACCTGCATGCCTGAGAGTTCTCTATAATGTTCGCAAAGGTGTGTGAGGTCTACCAATCCGCACATGGCCAGCGTGGTAGACTACGGCCAAAACCCTTCTCACTCTGAGAGGAGACCCGTGCTCTGTAGTGAGCCCGCGATGGGTTGATGGCTGGCCATGTGCGGATTGGTAAACTTCACACACCTTTGAGAACATTATGGAGGACTCTCAGGCATGCAGGTTTACTCACGATGTTTTCCTTCACCGTTAAAGCAAGTGATATTTAATTAATTAAAACGCACATAACTCAGAAAAGTTAGAGATGCATGCCCGGGATCGAACCCCCGACCTCCGATTAGGAGGCGGACGTCCTAACCACTAGGCCATTACAGCTAAACTGCGAATGCAGCGTACAATCATTACAATTTACAATTTACACATCATTTTATTATTATTTGATCCGAGCACAAACTGATTTCCAATCTATGCAGCCATATAAATTTATTATCCATACAGTCATTCCACATAGCTTTTAATAGTCAAAACTTTTGAATATGCACCCCTACTGTTGAAAGCCGGCTGAAAAATTCAAAAATTCATATCCGCTGCTGCCCATTGAGGCTCAATATTTTGCGTATCGACAATATGAAACCATTGCTTGCTTTTGAATCCAAAGTCAACAATATCGAATTTAATTACTACCACGAATAGGGTGTCCATTTATTCTGGCCATTTTCACAAGAATGAATTTCAAGGTAAACGTTAGTAAAGCTTCAAATACCTAAATGTTTACTTTGCATGTTAAATCTCCTTTTATCGGCTTTATCCTTATACTCCTCACCTGTGTGCCTAATGCACTTTGACCGCCCGTTATACCAGATCCTTTTTTTTTAACGCTCATGCAAACTGTGGAATCAACTCCCTTTGGCGGTGTTCCCATTAGATTACAACATGGGGTTATTCAAGGAGTGGACCAACAAATTCCTGAAAGACCGGCAACGCATTGCCGGTTCCTCTGGTAGTGCAAATGTTCATGGGCGGCGGTAATCACTTAACATCAGGTGACCTGACTGCTCGTTTACTCGCTATTCTTATTTAAAATATAAATATAAATAAATAATAAATAAATGTTTTATTTGCAAAATTGTGAGCATAACAAGTTAACAATAACACAACAGTCCCTTACACAATCGACTGTCACCGACAGTGTGCAAATATTTAGCTTGAATTTAATATTAACATAATTATACATTTATAATAGAAATCGAAAACTTTAGTCACTTAATAAAATTAAAAAAGCAAAGTCAACCAATAGACGTCCAGGACTGGATATGACCCAGCTAGATGGCAAATCTATATTTAAGTTTAGTTAATTTAATCAACTGAAAAGAGTGATTCAAAACTTTGGGAGACTTTTGGAACTTTAGATGACTTTTGAAACTTTTGGAGACTTTGGAGACTTTTGGAACTTTTGGAGACAATGACCAAAGTAAAGTAATTAGTCACAATTTCCTAAATACAGATAACGCAGCAATTATTGCTTAAGATCTTACCCATTATTTAACAACAGATTTATAACAATAAAATTCCTGGTCACCCTAAAAGGCTCGTGTGGTTCTCGATGCGTGCAGACGCAGCGTACAATTACTGCGGTAGCTCTATGAAGATACTCGATAGAGGGTTGTTAGCTGCGCGTTTTGTTTATTGTTTATTGTTCACTACGACGTGGCCACAATGGGGATTATGACCCAGTTTTTTAGACATGCCTCTCTGTGTACGGAAAATGGAACTTTGATGAAAGCCTTGTTTTGTGTTTTGACTAATACCTTTTGTTATCTGTAGTCGTACGTATAGTCCGCCACAGGTCGAGATAGCAATCGGGGTATGAGGCGGGGGGACGCCCCGCACACCAGCACGTTACCTGCGCTCGCCCGCACCTGGTTAGCGCGGGGGCTGTGCGGGTGTGTGGGGCGTTCCCTCCCCGATTGCCATTTGAATTTTGAACCTGTCGCGTAGGTACTATAGATGTATGGTTTTGAGATACGTATGGGGGGGGGGGGGGGGGTCGGTTTGTTATTTAAAAATGGTCACCACAGCGACTTACTAGGCTTTGAAGCTGCGCTTTATACTTTCTTCTTTATGAATTTAAGATAACTACCTTAGGTAATAAGTGAAAATAGGTCGAAATATTTAATTAGGGTTTTATGTATCTGGCATAATCATTAATCACTTTAAAAGATATCCCAAAAAATTTGAATAATTCAAAAAAATCGAATCTAAGAGATGATTGCACTTTGCAGTAATTAGCTAAGTAAAACCCAGTACATTATGAAAATTCCTCATAACTCTTATCGCTAAATTTATACACTGTCCTTAAAATATGACTCTTTTGTTAAACATTTCCGTAAATTATCGCGTCTAACTACCCTCATAAATTAAAAAGAGTTGCCACAAAGGGACAAAGACTAGATGTGAGTCATCTTTGTATTAATTATGCGATGCAATTACGGTGTTATTGTGCGCACAGACATGCAGACAGACAAAGCAGGGTTCCGCAGTAGTGATGAAAAACTTCCGAGCTAAAAATATTCTGAGTTGACATAGAGTTGGCATTGTTTATTAGGAAGACAAGTCGAGTGTTGTTCGCGACAAGTTGAGATGGCAATCTGGGTATGAAACGGGGGGACGCCCAGCATACCCGCACGTCACCCGCGCTCGCTCGCACCGGGTTAGCGCGGGGCCTATGTGGGTGTGCGGGGCGTTCCCTTCCTAATTGCCATCTCGACCTGTCGCGTACTATAACTATAGGTACATTCAAAAATACTTGTAAATTTTTTTTTATTTTATTCATGTCCAAAGCTCTCAAAAAAGCTTCACCGGCTACACTTATAATTTGAGAGATAACGGCCAGGACTTTGCGTGGATTTAGGTTTTTTAAAAATCCCGTGAGAAGTCTTTGATTTTCCAAGGTAAAAAGCCTATGCCCGTTTCAGGGATGCAAACGATCTCTGTAGGTACCTACCTGTTTTTACCCATGGGCCGTGAAAAGGTAACAGATTATTATCCGTACTAATATTACCTATAAATGTGAAAGTGTGTCTGTCTGCCAGCTTTTCACGGCCCAACAGTTTAACCGATTTTGATGAAATTTGGTCCAGAGAGCTGCATCCTCGGGAATCACATAAGCTTTTTCATCCCGCAAAATTAAAAAGTTCCCACAGGATTTTCACACCTTAATCCACGCGAACGAAGTCGGGCATTGTCTAGTAATCCAAATATATAAAAGGAAAAGGTGACTGACTGATCTATCAACGCACAGCTCAAACTTCAGGACGGATCGGGCTGAAATTTGGCATGCAGATAGCTATTATAACGTAGGCATCCGCTAAGAAAGTATTTTTGAAAATTCTACCACTAAGGGGGTGAAATAGGGTTTGGTGTAGTCCACACGAACGAAATCGCGAGCATAAGCTACTAAACAAATAATGGTTTTTGTATGAGCAACACTAGTACCATAAAGCGGCCGAGAATCGCCAGCACAACTCACACAAGCCAGCGTACCCTTATTAGAAGCTATAAAAATAAATAATTGTATGCGGAACCCTCCAGCCCCGTCCTAATTGCATATGTAACGCATGGCCTGGTTTCGCCGACTGCGTAAAACGTTAATTTTTCCATTACACCGCTTAGTACGAGATTTTATATCTCATCATGAAAAATCTTACTACAATGTAAAGGATTATTTGAATGATAAGCAAGCTTGGGAATGAGTTGGTTCTAATAAGTTTCAATTATTTTGTAAAGTGGTGATAATAAAAAGAATACCCGGCTGAGTTTGTTGTGGGCTCTTCTCAGACCTGGGCGCGTTTGGAACCCTCGTAGCTTTAGTTTTAAGTTTGCGTAATAATTATCACTATATCTTACAAATCCAACATCTGACTATCAAAAAGAGTAATTTATTACCTACTAGCTGATGCCCGCGACTTCGTCCTCGCGTATTTACATTTTTCAAAATCCCGCAGGAACTCTTTGAATTTCCAGGATAAAAAGTAGCTCATGTGTTAATCCAGGGTATAATCTATCTCCATTTAAAAATTCATCCAAATCCGTTCAGCCTTTTTTACGCGATTGAGTAACAAACATCCACACTTTCACATTTATAATATTACTAGCTGATTTTGAATAAATCATCTGACTTTGACTCAACGTTGATAGTATTCGAGTGTCGAAACACATAGTAAACTGGGTCTTAACTCCCTCGTTTTACAGCTCTAGTTTGTCTACACATCTACGCACATGCGGAAACGTTGCGAAATTAAAATCAGTGGCATTGAATTTTTGACTTCAATTCAAGGCTCTTTAGGTCCATTTTACTTTGACGTCATTGTGTTTCGAATCTCGAATTCTAGCAACGTTTGGTGAGACGTAAAATTTTATACTAAGCGTACTGACTCATAGGTGTCATCGTATCACTTTTATAATTACAAGGGCTTTAGTTTGCACTGGGAATTTTATTGTTTGCTTTGTTCATAGGTCGTTAGTGCCTTGTTTATATCCTACTTACAGCTTTGCACAACCTTTGTTTGTAAGTATTAATACTATAAATTTTCTGTATAAAGTCAAAGATAATAATATATTAAATAAAGTAGACGAAGCTTCGAGGTGTCTTCTTGTCCAAAATTCCTCAGTGCCTGAAGTCTTCGAACAGTGCGTGTTGCCAGTGATGACATATGGATCCGAGACATGGTCGCTAACTATGGGCCTCATAAGAAAGCTCAGAGTCACTCAGCGGGCGATGGAGAGAGCTATGCTTGGAGTTTCTCTATGTGATCAAATCAGAAATGAGGAGATCCGTAGGAGAACTAGAGTAACCGACATAGCTCAACGGGTTGCGAAGCTGAAGTGGCAATGGGCAGGGCACATAGTTCGTACAACCGATAGACGTTGGGATCCCAAGGTGCTGGAATGGCGACCTCGCACCAGAAGACGCAGCGTTGGTCCCCCCACTAGGTGGACGGACGACATCAGACGAGTCGCAGAGAGCCGTTGGATCCAGGCGGCGCAAGACCGTGGCCTGTGGAAGTCCCTACAAGAGACCTATGTCCAGCAGTGGACGTATATCGGTTGATAATGATGATGAATCGCTGATTGTTTTTACCTGTGTTCGGAACAATGTGCAGAGAAACTTTCAGCTTTTATAAAATAACGAAGGTCTGACCCTCACAGGCTCTTAGTCCATTATGATTAAAACCTACGCACAAAATCAAACATGATAATATTAATAATATGACCCTAGATACACACGTATATTACAGCGTAATTAAATCGCATAATATACTGAGGAATAATACCTCAAAGTGGTGCACGCATCAATGATATTTGTTACGCTAGGTTCTACATTGAGTTACTGACCCTAGAGTGGCAAACCTCATACATCAGTCGCACAAAAAACGCCCCACTCCAGCAAAGTATTCTAAGAGAGAGAAATATAAAACCTCTACAGAGTCTATATTTTTGTGCCTGCACATGCGACCTGCAGGCTCGAGCGCTTTTGAAGACCCTAATACTTGGAATTATTGTATAATAATATTATGGAAATTTTGTACTTTACGTGTAGGCCTTAACGAATAGGCCGTGAAAAGCTAGCAGACAGACAGACAGACAGATACACTTTCACATTTACAATATTAGTACGGATTCAAGGGCATTTTTTTTCTTGCACATCCCGCGCTCAGGTCAGCTAAATATTTTCACCAAAGATTGCCTGTAAGAGATAGCTTTCGCAATATGATCACATTTGTACCATTCTGTATAGTTTTTTCTGTATCTTGTCTTGTTTTCCTGTTTATAATATTGTGTCCAATAAATATATAAGTAACTGTATTTCCTTTTTTGTTTTTGTAAAAATACCATAAGTGCAGCATCATATTAGTGGTAATATTTATTAATATAGGTAAAATCAAAAAATTTCTAAATGCAAAAATTACTGACTGTTGTTTTGCGACATCAGCACCTCTAGAAAATGATGCCTCTCTGTCACGCTACGCTTTGATATACCCCTTTCAGAATTATCTGGATCTGTAATTCAAAAGGTAACAACTACAATAATTTCTATACACGATTCAAGTGTTTATGACGAAGTCGATAAGGTTGTTATCGCTATTAGTGTTTTTAACAATGATAAATGTAACGTATTTAGTGGTGTAAGCAGGTGTTGCGATATTGTTTCGAATCTATTCGGTTTAGAATACTATTCAAATCTATTATTTATTAATGTCAATGTTATTATTGCCTATTGACTGATTGCTAATATTAGCAAAGTTTTGGTGCTCATATTGTATCTATCTATTTTATCGAGTTTAAGCTAATTTATGCGAATTAATATACAACGTTAGGTTTAGTATAATATCTACCTACGCAAAACCCGAAAGTAGCTCAGAATCAGTAACAGAATCGATTGCAATCATTTTTACTACGGGTTATATTTTGACCAAAAAATGATTTGAGCCGCGCAAGCAGGAGCGCGCACGATCGACGCTAGCCGCTAACTTCGTAAATTTTCATTAAATATTTTTGAAATTTTGTATTTATATTCTTTATGTAAAAATATTCGATACGTGTTTCGGTTTTTGCGTATACTAAAACTAACTAGTTTCGCCCAGTCCGTCTGTCTGTGTATCTCAGTCATTCTAAAAATAAACTAGTAGGTATAAGAGTTGTAAAGTTGTAGATTAGCACAGTCATAAAGATTTGGTACCGCTAAGGTAAATATATTTAACTAAATTATGTTCCCAAGGTTCCCAACTTCGTCCGCGTGGACTACATAAATTTCAAACCCCTGTTTAACCCACTTAGGGGTGGAATTTCGAAAAATTATTTCTTCGTGTAAACCTACTCTTTACAAAGAACATACCTTCGAAATTTCATGTCACTAGGACCAGCGGTTTAGGCTGTGCGTTGATATACATATAAGTCAGTCAGTCAGAACTTTGAATTTTATATATTACTTATACAGATTTTGTGTTTTTTTGGAGAAATTGAAGTGTAATATTAATTATAAAATTTGACCCTAACCCTAGTAAACAAGTTTTCATGCAAAAATTTTCACTTTGTGTTCACATAAAAGTACCTCACCCACTGTAACCTATCCACAAATACTTTAATTATCATTAAACAGTCGTGCTGAATAAACCATTTCAAGTTTTAACACATTTCAAAAAACGGTCAAGTGCGAGTCGACACGCACACGAATGGTTCCGTAACGTCGTACAAGATATACTTTTATGTATTGAACTGCAAGTTACAGTACTGCAAGTTACGAGTTACGGACAGCGCGCCATCTACATTTGTGATTCAGTAAGCTAATTACGTTTACGTGAACACATTCTAATTTTTTTTTGTGATGTTACCACAATTACACGGTTTTCAGATTTTTTTGCTTTACTTGTGCTATAAGACCTACCGACCTGTCATTCAAGATTCAAAGTCAACGGAAAGTATAGTCCGCGACCGGTTGAGATGGCAATCGGGGTATGAGGTGGAGAGACGCCTCGGACACCCGCACGTCACCCACGCTCGCCCACAACGGGATAGCGCGGGGGTTGTGCGGGTGTGCGAGGCGTTACCTCCCCGATTACCATCTTGACTTGTGCGTAGATACTATACTTAGGTATCCAGTATATTTGGATCCTAAAAGGGTCCCCTTTTTATCGTTTGAGGTGCGGAACCCTAAAAACCACCGCAACATCGTTAGAAAACAATATTCCCTTAATTATGCCGCGTGACATCGTAAAAACTTCTGTATGGCCCATCAAATATTTTGCACCTCCAAAAACGAGGGCGTGACCATAAAAAAGTACCCTTAATGTACTCTTATGAAACTGTTATAAAACGGTGTCCATTGATGCGTGAGTTAGTGTCCGCGTTTCGTGTGCGGTAGTGAAAAATCAATGGATGCTACATAAAATGATCAGTGATGTATGCATGCGGCTAAAGGGACCCATTTTATTACGGCCCTGTTTTATAGTTCCGGCAATGGCCTGTGGGAGCGCTAGTTGTAAGTTTTAGGGGCTGGGGGCCATGAAATTAGCGGGAACTCATAATATTTTTTTTAATGGGAAGAAACGGATACATATTGGTACAATATTTCCATTTTTTTTTTGGTTCAGTAGATAAAAATAAGAAATCGGAATTTATTTTCCTAGTTAACGATAGTGAATTATTATGAAAACGTAGCTACATCAAAAGTAGATGCTTAATATAATTTAACTGCACACTTCAAATAATAATAAATACTTACCAACAGTTTGACTAATAGATTAGTGCAGTATCCAGAGTGATTGTAACGAAATCCGTTTCCTATATTTTTTTAGAATTTCTGAATCTCGGCAAACTGCTTGACCTAATAGGTATCTACTGTGCCTTCGAACAAAAAGCTATCAGGTACCTATTTGTTGTTATAGCGGCAACTCTCTACCCATTACGGTGCATGAGGTAGAATACAACCCGCTGACAGATAGACGGATGGACAACGGAGACTTAGTAATGAGGTCTCGTTGATACCCGAAGGGTATGGGACCCTAAAAATGTAAAAAAAGGAATGGAATATTATTTTTGTTGATGTTAAAAGTATCGGTATAGTAAAACAAAGGCCACTCTTGAAAATAATATGCTGCGTAGAAACTAAAGAAAGGGGCATGACCCCTTCCAGGCTAGCCTGCACCCATCTTAGACTGCATCATCACTTACCACCAAGTGTGATTGCAGTCAAGGGCAAACTTGTATCTGAATAAATAACAAAAAGTGTAATTGCAGTACCAACAATTTATGATTTTCCTTTGTATAAAAAAATCTTCATAATATCTTTTAGTTTTTTAGCTGACCGCTATTTCAGTGGCCCCAGGGCTACATAACTGTGTCCACCCTCTAATCCCACTGTTTTACGACGCGCCTCTGCCGCTCAGCAGTGAAGTTCTTCCCCATTCTCATTTATAGCGACCAATGAAAATGGTGAATGTTATTCCTCGAATAGAGAATATATCGGACGTTTTGTTATACTCTTTTGATTTTTATTTTTATTACCAGCACTTTATGTACGCCGGCTTTTAGTGCGGAAGAGATTGCGTAACGTTGTTCCTTAATTCCTTTGCTTTTTTTCCTTTTTCCTCGTACATTCTACAAGAATACTTATTATTATATTGCCGGACCCGCCTGGGTACACCCGGGTACAATTTTTTAGGGTTCCGTACCTCAAAAGGAAAAATACGGGCCAAGTGCGAGTCAGGCTCGCGCAATGAGGGTTCCGTACTACAGTCGTATTTTTCGACATTTTGCAGGATAATTTAAAAACTATGATGCATAAAAATAAATAAAAATCTGTTTAAAAATGTACAGATGAAGACCTTTCATATGATACCCCATTTGCTATAGTTATCTCACTTAGAAAGTTGAAAATACTAATTATTAGTTCATGACCACTATTTAATTTTTTTAATGTGATCTAACCCTAAATTCACGGTTTTCAGATTTTTCCCCAAATGTCAGCTATAAGATCTACCTACGTGCCAAATTTCATGATTCTAGGTCAACGGGAAGTACCCTGTAGGTTTCTTGACTTACAGACAGACAGACAGACAACAAAGTGATCCTATAAGGGTTCCGTTTTTCCTTTTGAGGTTCGGAACCCTAAAAAGGAACCCTTATATGATCAATTCGTTGTCTGTGTTTGTCGTGTCTGTCAAGAAACCTATAGGGTAATAGTACGCTGCAGAAAGTGATGTACATCGACATTTAGACGGAGATAGCAGATTTGTAGAGCGTCAAAACGTCATATAGGCATGAGTGACAGAGAAAATGCTCTACAAAGCCGAAATGTCATTCTAAAGGCCGATGTACATTACTTTCTGCCGCGTACTGTACTTCCCGTTGATCTAAAATCATTGAATTTGGCAGTTAGGTAGATCTTATAGCCCACTTAAGGGTAAAAATCCGAAAACCGTGAATTTATATTTACATCACAAAAAAATTAGTTCATGAACTAACAATTAGTATTTTCAACATTCAAAGTAAGATAATTAGTGGGGTGTCATATGAAAGGGCTTTGCCTATACATTCTAAAACAGGTTGTCATTTATTTTTTCAATAATTTTTTTGTCTAACAATTTTGTTTCACGCATTTTGTAACCAGAGCAATTTAATGATCAACAATATAGAAAACACCAAGTATATAATTTTTTTTTAAAGAATATTAGCCATGTTAAATGACTAATATTCCCCTTTCCTCTCCAACTAAGCGTCAAGCTTGTGCTAGGAGTAGGTACGTCAATAGTGCAACGGGCGGGGTTTAAACCGTCGACCTTTCGGTTTTCAGTCCACTCCTTTACCCGTTGAGCTATTGAGGCTCTCAATAATATCAGTAGCGTGCAGGTCATAAAAGCATAAATGCAGTGCCTACCCCAGTTGTAATAGCCTGATATGACCTGCCAGTAAACAGGTTCCTACCTAACTAATGCATACCCTAGCTTCAAACCTTGTGCACGCCACTGTATAATATTACATGTAAATGTCACTGACTTATATATTACTTCGTATGGACAGGGCTGTTGAACAAACAAAATGGCACCGACTCAGTGCTTTAGCCCCAATGCAACCTCAGTAACGTCTGGATTTCAAACGGGTCGTTCATTAGTATCAAAGAGGTGGCGCTGATTTATTTGGTTCCAAAACCGTAAAAAATTTTTGTTCGCTTGACCATGATATCTTGTCATTTATATCGATGGTAAATGTATTTCACAATACGCAAAAATACTGTAGATAATATTATATGAGGCCAAATCCACAGATAATAAACAAACACCCGAATAAACCCTAATGTCACGTTGACAGGAGACCGAATGATGTAATCAATCATCACCGCTAAGCGATAATGGATTTCCCCCAAAGTTGACTTCTGTCCAACTTTATTTGGCAATTTGTGGCAACACACAAAAAGACTTACCTTGTTTCCTCAGAATTCCATTATAACTTATCCGACCGCTGGGAACCTTAAGAAATTATCTGCCAGCCCAAATTTCTCCTTTCTCTGATTTTCCGGTCCATTCCATTTTCTTCTGACAATCAAACCGTTTGAGCCGAGGCGCAACTTGAAAACATTTCTGCCAAATCTCTGACCCTGCCATCAACTAATACGATTGTGGCCTAAACATGAAACGATAAGCGAAATGTATTATTCTACAAAAGTTCGTTTTTGTCTTCGTTATCTTTAAATACATAAAATGACCTACCATCTTACGGACTACCAGTGAAGCTGTGTAATTGGGTCGCCAGTTTCCTTGACGGTCGAAGCATCAAGGTCGCTGTCGACGGTTTTTGCTCGGAACTCAAACCCATCAATGCTGGCGTCCCTCAGGGCTCGGTGCTATCGCCCACACTGTTCATCCTGCATATCAATGACATGTTACATCACAACAACATCCATTGCTATGCGGATGACAGTACGGGTGATGCCCTGTACAAAGGACATACACAGCTTTCTCGCGCAGTGCTGGAGGAGTGTAGAGCCAAACTTGTGTCTGACATAGAAACCTGCCTAGGTAAAGTGTCAGAATGGGGCGCACAAAACCTAGTGCAATTTAACCCAACTAAAACACAGGTTTGCGCGTTTTCCGCCAAGAAGTCCCCTTTTACACTGCCTCTTCTCTTTCAGAGCACTCCCCTCACACCTTCCAACAGCATTGGGATCCTTGGAGTCCAAATTTCGAGCGAGGTTCAATTCCGCGATCATTTGGAAAGCAAGGCCAAATTAGCCTCCAAAAAGCTTGGGGTGCTCAACAGAGCAAAGCGGTACTTCGAGCATAGGCTCCTACTCTATAAGGCGCAAGTCCGCCCTCACATGGAGTACTGCTCCCACCTTTGGGCTGGAGCACCCCAGTACCAACTCCTTCCATTTGATCGGATCCAAAGGCGGGCTCTTCGACTTGTGGACGATCCCAAACTAACCGCCTCGTTGGAAAGCCTGGAGCACCGCAGAGACGTTAGCTCTCTATGCGTGTTCTATCGCCTGTATAATGGGGAGTGCTCTGAAGAGCTTTTTGACCTCATTCCACCCTCTTTTTTCTACAACCGCACCGCGCGCCACCGTAAGGAATTTCACCCTCACCATCTGGGTGTCTGGTGCACTTCGACCGTCCGCTGCGCCAGATCCTTCTTTCCACGCACGTGCAAACTGTGGAACCAACTCCCATCGGCGGTGTTCCCACTAGATTATAACATGGGGTTATTCAAGGGGCGGACCAACAAATTCCTAAAAGGCCGGCAACGCATCGGCGGCTCCTCTGGTGCTGCAAATGTTCATGGGCGGCGGTAATCACTTAACATCAGGTGACCCGCCTGCTCGCTTGCTCGCTATATCTATTATAAAAAAAAAAAAAAAAAAATGATTGACTGACTGACTGATCTATCAACGCACAGCTCAAACTACAGGAGCCATCGGGGTGAAATTGGACATGCAGATAGCTATCATGTCGTAGGCATCCGCTAAGAAAGGACTTTTGAACGAAATATTGGTTTGAAATTTGTGAAGTCCACGCGGACGAAGTCGCGAGCATAAGCTAGTCCATACTATCCCTACTTCCATCCATCCATACTGTTTATTATGCGTTCCGGTACGATGCCGTGTAGAAACCAAAAGGGGCCTTGGTTTAATAAAAACTTTAAAAAAAAAGGAATTTTATAATTTCTAAATTTCTGGTCTGGTCTGGTGGGAGGTTTCGGCCGTGGCTGGTTACCACCCTACTGGTAAAACCGTGCCGTCAAGTGGTTTAGCGTTCCGGTACGATGCCGTGTAGAAACCAAAAGGGGCCTGGATTTAATAAAAACTGCCATACCCCTTCCAGGTTAGCCCGCTTCCATCTTAGATTGCATCATCACTTACCACCAGATGAGATTGCAGACAAGTGCTAATATGTATGTAAAAAAGGGAGGTCGTCGTTTTGTATCCAGCTCTTGCCTTGTACCATCGGCAATAGGGAATCCCTCTCACTAATGGCGGGCGGTAGAGCACTGGTGTTTACTTTTATTGTCAAAATAAATCTGTCTTAACTGTCCCGATAATCGCTACCAACTGCTGGCCTGATATATGGCGTTCTGGTGTCGAACGAGATTAATAAAATATATTATGTCCCCTGCAGATCTACTTTATACAATAAGTTTTCATAAAACGTACACTTATTGAAAAATCCTATTACAATGTAAAGGATTATTTCAATGATAAGAATAACCCTGATAAGCAAGCTTGGGAATGAGCTGATGTGGTGATAGTAAAAAGAATACCCGGCTGAGTTTGTTGTGGGCTCTTCTCAGACCTGGGCGAGTTTGGGACCCCCGTAGCATTAGTTTTAGGTTTGCGTAATAATTATCACCACTATAATATTATCTTACAAATCGCAACAACTAAAAATCAAAAAGAGTAATTTATTACCTATTTTGAATAAATTATTTGAATTTTGAATAGAATTCCATACTTCGTAAATAGCTGGAAAACTCAGAAATATTGCGATAACTTCACAACATTTGGGATTTTTGGGAAAAACCGGGGAATTAAGACAAAAATAAAAACCTAAGTACCTTCGTGAAGGAAGCCAGCAGGTAAGTAGTAAAAGTTATAAAATTGTATTTGCATTCGGCCCCCAGGAACGTAGTTTGTTTTACGAAAATGCCACTAAAAATATTTGAGTTAGTTCTGTCAACTATACTACTCGCAGTTAACTATTCCCAACTGCATGCTAGTCGTAGTTTTACGATGTAGTATATTACAGCGCGCAACTTAACTTGATGGTTAAATTTTAACTGTCCAAGTTTGGTTTACGGCTTTCGGTGTTTAGGTGTGAGTGATGGGACCAAATAAGGGCTCTTACACTTTTGTTAGGTACACGACTATCTTTATCTATCTTTATCTTTTACTGTTACCGCTATGCTGCTATCAAATTGTCTCCCCTTGGATACCAAACAGTCTAAATAACTATCTCTTTTCAAAACCAAATTAAAACGATTTTATTTATCCTCAATTTGATGTGTATATATTTTATTATTATTATGCCACTTATCTGTCGTTTATAAATACCTCTCTTATTTACTGTTTTTTATTATTATTGTACATATACATACGTATATTAGGTATGTGTATTTACTTTTTTAATTAGTACACCCTTCCACTTTCTTTAATTTTTGTTATATCCCCTACCCTAAGGTTGCCTTGAAGTATTCTTCAGGAATTTCGGAGAGTGTGCCCAAAAACTTTGTGAACTGGTTCCTCTTTCACCTTTCTATTATCATTCCGCAAGGCATCGTCAAGGTCTACACACGTACCTACGTAGTTAAAATTCCATGGATAAAACCATAAATTTGTGGTTACATCACAAAAAAAAAGTGTTCATGAACAAATTAATTGGTATTTTCAATTTTCAAAGTAAAGTAACTATATCAAGTGGGGTATCATATGAAAGGGCTTTACCTGTACATTATGAAACAGATTTGATTTATAGTGCAAAATCTCAAAAAACCCCGACTACAGAACTCTCGGTGAGCGAGTCTTACTCGCACTTGGCCGGTTTTTTTAAACAAGTATCAGATTTAATTTAGAGTTAGTGTAAAAGAGAATTAGCGACATAGTATTGTATAGAATACCTTATTCAAACTGTATCCAATTTCCCGGTTTTACGCTCAATTCAAACGTTACAGCCGAATAGTATGGCTTTAATATCCTGACAATATGCTGTATACTTGTTATATAATGTTACCTAAGTACAAACATTTACTTAAGTTTATTTCAACCTTTTTTAATTAATCGAGGTCTTTATCAACAGAACTGGTAAGTGGTAAGTCTAGTAGCGGCCAAATCAGCTAGTTTTTAGGGTTCCGTACCTAAAGGAAAAACGGAACCCTTATAGGATCACTTTGTTGTCTGTCTGTCTGTCTGTCAAGAAACCTACAGGGTACTTCCCGTTGACCTAGAATCATGAAATTTAGCAGGTAGGTAGATCTGACATTTGGGGAAAAATCTAAAACCGTGAATTTAGGGTAAGATCACACAAAAAAAATTAAATTGTCGTGAACTAATAATTAGTATTTTCTACTTTCGAAGTGAGTGACTATATCAAGTGGGGTATCATATGAAAGGTCTTCACCTGTACATTTTAAAACAGATTTTTATTTATTTTTATGCATCATAGTTTTTGAGTTATCGTGCAAAATGTCGAAAAAATACGACTGTAGTACGGAACCCTCATTGCGCGAGCCTGACTCGCACTTGGCCGGTTTTTAAATATTCTATTACAAGTTAGCCCTTGACTGCGATCTTACCTGATGGTAAGTGACGATGAAATCTAAAATGGAAGCGGGCTAACTTGGAAGGGGTATGACCCATACATAATATGAACGGTTGAACCAGAATGCTCGCTTGGCGCCTTAGCTTTGCCGGTAGGGTGGTAACTAGTCCTGGCCGAAGCCAGACCAGACCAGAGACAATATAAATTCCCAAATTGCCCCTGCCAGGAATCGAACCCGGGACCTCCCACTTATAAGACCACAGCGCTTAGGTACCACTCCGCCAGGGAGGGCGTCTAATAATGCTTTAAGCCACGACAGAGTAAATAAACAAACCACGTCTGTATTTGCTTTTAATTAGTTGCTTGTGACATACCCCCATACGCCTGGTGGACTCTCCTAGTGAGAGAATGCGTTACCATTGAAAAAAATAAATAATAAATAATAAATATAAGTACCGCTAATTGCTAATGCGCGTGGCCGCCATTTCAGTGACTGAAGTTTCGAGCTGATGGTATATTTTGGTTTCGGCTGACGTCAAAGTGACGTCATTTCGATGTTAATGCGACATGGTTCCAGCGCAATAGCAATTTGCGGGTTTATGCCTAACGCTGGCTATCCACGATCAAGTTTACCGTCAACTTTTCAGCGGACTTGAAGCGGCATCCAGTCAACTGATAGATACACCGTTAAGTTTACATGGACGCTTTTATAAAGAAAAGCTTATAAATTAAGCAGATGAATAAGAATATTTAGGGATAAAGCAACTAGCTCATTCCCGCGACTTCGTTTACATGGACTACACAAATTTTAAACCCCTATTTTACCCCCTTAGGGGTTAAATTTTTTAAAAACCTTTCTTACATGCGCGATAAGCTGATTGACTGAATTATCTATCAACACACAGCTCAAACTACTTGACGGATCAGGCTAAAATTGCATGCAGATAGCTATTATGATGAAGAAATCCGCTAAGAAAGGATTTTAGAAAACTTAACCCCAAAAAGGGGGTAAAATAGGGGTTTGTAATTTGTGTAGTCCACGCGGACGAAGTTGCGAGCATAAGCTAGTTAATTTTATTATTATTTTTAGTGGTCATATTATTGTGTCTGAGCTAGCAACATAGATTAAAGAAGTAAGGAAGTGACGGAATATTATTCATTTATCTGTGGCCAGCAATGAGTATAAGCTTAATAATTGAGCTTTGCTCAGACTTAAGTTTTATTGAAAACAGATTGTCTTTCACAAAATCAGACTCGTTTTAACCGTCTTAATATCTGAGCAAAGTCGTAATACTTACGCTTTATAGATTGCCTTAGACATTTGGTAAACAGTTCCTCAAAAAAGAACAGTTTAAACATTTCTTTTATCCTCTCAAAAATAATTTGGTGCGAACAAATATTTGAGAGTGACAATTTGATTTAGAGGCCGTAGAGAAAGACGGATCGGCACAACGCAAACAAACCCAAAATGTTCTTTTACTTAACTTGCAAAACCTTTTTTAGGGTTCCGTACCTCAAAAGGAATCCTTGTAAGATCACTTCGTTGTCTGTCTGTCGTGTCAGTCAATTCAAGGGAATTAATACCTATAGGGTGAAATTTGACAGGTGTTCTATTAGCATAAGTATAGGAAAAATCAGAAAACTGTGAATTTGTGGTTACATAAAAAAATTGTGTTTGAAGTTTGGACTACCAAATAATCTAAATATATAAAAGGAAAATGTGACTGACTGACTGACTGATCTATCACCGCACAGCTCAGACTACTGGATGGATCGGGCTGAAATTTGGCATGCAGTTAGCCTTTATGACGGAGGCATCCGCTAACAAAGGATTTTTGATAATTTAACTCTTAAAAGGGTTAAGGGGTTAAAGGTCTGAAATAGGGGTTGTAAATTTGTGTAGTTCACGCGGGCGAGGCCGCGAGCATAAGTTAGTATGTTTACTAATTCACATCGTAGATGGCGCTGTTCGTCATTAACTTCGTTTTGTACAGCTGTGGGACCAATAATTTTTTATTGAGTATACTGGTTTGAGAATTCTAGTACGATGGTACGGAACCCTTCGTGTGCGAGTCCGACTCGTACTTGACCGGTGTTTGATGTTTTAAGTATGTTCCAACGGTAATCTGGTATTTGCTCTGAAATGAAGATGTATTTTTCAAAGGGAATTTATTTTATCTCGTGAAGCTTATTTTTTTTAATCTTACGATAGTTTAGACTTCAGACAACTTTTCAGTCGTTTGTATAAGTTGGTAACTGGATGGATGACTGATTTTGGAGGTCTGATTTTTGCCTTTTCTTTTTTAACATGCTTTGAACGAGTCAAAAGTACGGTTAGTTTATTATTAAAGCTAAAGCCAAATGTTGACTAGCAATAATTATACCTACTTGCAAAAGTCAGCTGCGCTTTGACACAAATAACATACATAATAACATTAATAAATACCTGACCTGACTGATTGACTGACTGATTGATCAACGCACAGCTCAAACTACTGGACGGATCGGGTTGAAATTTGGCATGCAGATAGCTATTATGACATAGGCATCCGCTAAGAAATGATTTTTGAACAATTCAACACCTAAGGGGGTGAAATAGGTGTTTGAAATTTGTGTAGTCCACGCAGACAAAGTAGGTACCTCGTGTATTGAAATCTATTTAATTTGGTAATTATGAGGGAACCCGCAAACCGACAAACATACACACGTGTATATTTTAAGTAAATTGGTTAATTCATAACCCTCGCTGTAGTTGGGTACTTAGTGGAATTAGAAATTAGGGTTGTACGCATACACCAATCAAAGTTCACTAAACTGATTCAAAGCTTTCATTAGATTATTGAGGGTTAAGTTCACGTACGTGGGTATGTGTTCTAGAGATGGACAATCTTAAAGTAGCATATGAAAGTAGCATATCAAGTGAAAAGCTATTTCATATGATATGCCGCAATTACGCTTGTAAGTTTCACTCACGTAAGTAGCTTATGAAATTAATTTACAACAAATTTTGCTAATGTAAACACTCTTGTAGGCAGTTTATTGTGATTTCTTACGTAAGTTAAAAGATTTGACACAAAAACTTGATCACAAGCATTGAATTATTATGTACTATCTACCTCAGTGATCACAAGTTAAAGTACCAACTTAGCCTTAAAAAAATCACGAAGCAAAATCTACAAGGTACCTAGTTAAATTAATATAGCAAAGTAGTGTAAATGTTAAAATTGACAAATCACTTTCCGTGAAAAATCATCTGTGAAATAGCTGTTAAGAAAAATAATAATTTCACCACAATATGAAAAATATTTAAAAGTAGCAATAGTACCCATCTCTCATATCTTCTAAGCTTCTAATAATATCATTATTAGATTGCCAACATTCCAAAAGGGGCTCGGTGAATTATTGGCCAAAGCTAAAATAGTATTGGAACAAATTAACAGTAACCAGACGAAATTAAACTGAAGACTGAAACTGCGGGAAGCAAGGTCGGTTGGAAATTGTAAACCACTGACTTTGGTTGAATTTATATTAACATGTATTGGTTGAACAGTTTGCTCGAGCAGAGTGTGCGGTTATTCTGGGAATCGATCTTAATATTATGACCAACTAGCTTATGCTCGCGACTTCGTCCGCGTGGACTACACAAATTTCAAACCCCTATTTCACCCCCTTAGGGGTTGAATTTTCAAAAATCCTTTCTTAGCGGACGCCTACGTCATAAATAGCTATCTGCGTACCAAATTTCAGCCCGATGCGTCCAGTAGTTTGAGCTGTGCGTTGATAGATCAGTCAGTCAGACAGTTTTAAGACTCATTTATTCATCACTAGATGGTTCTCAAGACTTTGTCCGCGTGAATTTAGGTTTTAAAATCCTGTGAAAACTCTTTTGTTTTCCGGGATAAAAAGTAGCCTATGTCTTTCCCCGGGATGCAAGCTATAACTGTACCAAATTTCGTTAAAATCAAGTTAACGGATGGGCCGTGTAAGGCTAGTAGAGAGACAGACAGACACACTTTCGCATTTATAATATTAGTATGGATCATGATTAATCGCGGCGCACTACAGAGCACAGGTCTCCTCTTGTATGAGAACCACCATAGTCAAGATTGGCAGGCTTCACACACCTTTCAGAACATTATGGAGAACTCTCAAGCATGCAGGTTTCTTTACGATGTTTTCCTTCACCGTGTACGGGAGCGGTGTGCAGGCTCGACCGTACCAAAGGGGAGATCTCCCACCGAGCGGTTGGTTGTGCTCGGTAGCGCCAGCTGGGCCGACGGTTGTATCTTGAAACTTCTATATATAGTCCAGATTGCAGAACACTCTGTTATTGCGAGTACTGTCGGCGGTACATTTGTTCGGGACTACGTCATCGATTGAACAGCGCCATCTAGTTTCTATTGTGGTAACCGCCACATCACTCCCCTCCGAGACGAACGCGTAGTGTGAAGCAGTGAAGAGAGGTGGCGTTGTAGCGTGAAGGCGTGTGAAGGAAGGGCAATGGCTGCTAACCAACCAGAGAAGCGGTGGACCAGGACGCTTGTAGCTGGTGATGGAGTGCAGGGCCATTGTGCCCCGAAGCTGTGGCTACATCCGTCTTACAGGCCTCGATGTGCTTGCTGTTGCTGCTTGTAGACTTGGAGTTGGAGGAGACGTCGGGCTTGCGGTGTGTGATCCAAAGGTGTTGCGGTGTATGCGATCACCCTTGATCACGTATGCGCCAGTGCGGAGTGCGGCGGTGTGCGGTTTATCTTCGATGACGTCGGCTGTTGTAGTGTGCGACCATTCTTGATTTCGTCGGTTGTTGAGGTGTGCGACCATTCTTGATCACGTCGGGGTCACCAATGTACGGGAGCGGTGTGCAGGCTCGACCGTACCAAAGGGGAGATCTCCCACCGAGCGGTTGGTTGTGCTCGGTAGCGCCAGCTGGGCCGACGGTTGTATCTTGAAACTTCTATATATAGTCCAGATTGCAGAACACTCTGTTATTGCGAGTACTGTCGGCGGTACATTTGTTCGGGACTACGTCATCGATTGAACAGCGCCATCTAGTTTCTATTGTGGTAACCGCCACATCCGTTAAAGCGAGTGTTAATTAATTACTTAAAACGCACAGTTGGAAAAGTTAGAAGTGGGTGCCCGGGATCGAACTCGCGACCTTTCAAATAGGAGGCGGACGTCGTAATCACTAGGCATCACGGCTAGTAAGGTAATGGGGATACCTCATTAATTAAGTAACTTAAAACTAAAATTACGAAGGTTCAAAAGTGCCCAGGCGAGTGATTCTCTAACTCAATATTCAACTCTGAATCCACTGAGCTCATTTGACATTGGTTACTTCTACTTTGCCGCTTCACTGAGTGCTATTAAAATAAGTTTTCGTTGAAAACCTTCAATGGATTAAAAATAAATGTCAAATGAGCTCGGTGGCTATCATTCAGTGTTGATCACTGAGTTCTGGAATCACCCCTCTTGTCTGAGAAATGCAATAGTAGGTATCAAACGCAATAGTTCTATAATACACATAATATATGGTTCTAAATATACACTTAATTACACAAACACACTAACTTCCCTTTACACTAACCGCACTGCATTCATGTGCATCAGTGTGAATACAGATATCCAGTCAATAAGACACACCAACTCTCCCCGAACCATAATCCCGAGTTTGTTATATATGTAATTTGAATAACAGCCTGAGGCGTGGCAACCTCAAATACAGGTGCGTTCCACTTATAACTAATCAAAGGCACAGTATAAAGAGAGACAGACCTTCCGGCATAATTCCGGCCTTCCATTTGATCGCATTCAAAGGCAGGCTGTTCGACTTGTGGACGATCCTAAACTAACCGGCTCGTTGGAAAGCTTGGAGCACCGCAGAGACGAAAGCTCTCTATGCGTGTTCTATCGCCTCTATAATGGGGAATGCTCTGAAGAGTTGTTTGATCTCATTCCACTCTCCTTTTTCTACAACCGCACCGCACGCCTCCACAAACAATTTCACCCTCACCACCTGGGTATCTGGTGCACTTCTCCCGCCCGTTGTGCCAGATCCTTTTTCCACGCATAATATGCAAACTATGGAATCAACTCCCTTCGGCGGTGTTCCCATTAGATTACAACATGGGGCTGTTCAAGGGGCGGGCCAACAATTTCCTGAAAGGCCGGCAAGGCATTGGTAGGTCCTCTGGTACTGCAAATGTTCATGGGTGGCGGTAATCACTTAACATAAGGTAGCCCGCTTGCCCTTTAGCTGGCCATTTTTATATAAAAAAAAATTAAAACACAATATTGTTATCATGATTATAAACATAGACTGTTTGTGTTTGGTTGGTCACTCAAAATCCTTAATGCCTACTGACTTTTTGGCTTTGTCATTGGGTAAAAATGAAAATGAAAATGAAAATGAAAAAATGAAAATGAAAATGAAAATCTTTTTTATTCGTATAAACTTTTACAAGTGCTTACGAATAGTCGGATGCATCTACCACTGGTTCGGAATGCCTTTCCTGCCGAGAAGAACCACCAAGAAACTCGGCGGTTGCTCTTTTCAAATATTTGATATAGGTACAAGATTATGCCATGTATAAAATAGTATTTGCAGTCTTGTGCGTTGCTGGAACGAGCTATAGGTCAAATCCACGCTCTTTTATCATTTAGATAATCTTCAATTGTGTAATATGCTTTTTTCAGGAGCATATTTTTAATAGATTTTTTAAACTTGTGCAAAGGTAAGTCCAAAATAGTTTGCGGGATTTTATTATAAAAGGTAATACCCACCGACAGACAGGTAACAGATATTAACTTCTCTCCGTGGATAGGGTAAAGTTCTGGATATAATAGCTAATAAAATATTCACAAAGCTTCCTGTGCCCAAGTGGAATGTACCAGGCTCATCATGGATCAGGCGATTGAATAGGCAACTAATTTCACAGTTGCGTTGCCTTTTAAAGGCTTTGAATTTAATATTGATGCCTCGCCTGTCGTGTGCACGCGGGCTTATGAAATAAAAATAAATAAATAAAATGTTTTCACATCCAATATTGTCATAGTATTTCGGATATACCTATCTATATATTAACTAGCTTATGCTCGCGACTTCGTCCGCGTGGACTACACAAATTTCAACCCCTTATTTCACCCTCTTAGGGGTTGACTTTTCAAAAATCCTTTCTAAGCGGATGTTTACGTAATAATAGCTATCTGCATGCCAAAATTCAGCCTGATCCGTCCAGTAGTTTGAGCTGTGCGTTGATAGATCAGTCAGTCATTCAGATTTTCGTTTTATACTTATACATAGGTATATATTATGTAGATTATGAACAACACTAAGGCATGCAGGTTTTCTCACAATGTTTTCTTTCACCGTTAAGGCACGTGATGAACCAGTAGGGTATCACCACTCAATACAATATACTAATATCTGTTGACATTTACAGCTTAAAAGCCCCATAACCAATAAATAACCCCCTCAGGCCTAATATCAACCGAAATCATTAGAACCGTATAATAGCCAAGTTTGTTTTATAGCGGGAACCCGAATAAGGCATTGGTCCGACCGCCGACGATGAACGAGAAACGAGTAGAACTAGAAACTATAAACGAGTTGGCTGTCAGCGGGAAGCGAGAGTTTTGTCGCCGGGCTATAAGCGAGTGTGCAAGTGCGACGAGCGATTACTCGCGCCATTCGCCCGCGATCGCTCAGACCTGTGCAAACCTGCGCGCGCGTAACAGGTGTACAAGCGAGCATCGCTGAAAGAATATCGCTGAGCGAGTTTATATTTAAAAGCTCTTCGTTCAGCGACAAAACTAGTAAAGCGAGTCGTCGCCGGCAGTGTGAACTGTCAGAGAGCACCTTTTGATATACATCTCTTTCGTTTACACGGAATGTACATTTATTGTGTTTCTTGAGAGAGAAAATCGCCGATAGTCGGTTTCTCGCCGGCGGTCGGACCACTGTATAATAGCCAAGTTTGTTTTATAGCGGCAACCCGAATTAGTGAGAATTTATAATGCCAGCAATTTACTATTGATCGCCAACGCAATTACAACGCTATTTCTAAAGCCATTAAGTTGATTTTGCATTAAAAGCAGATGGCCTTCCGTACAGCCTAATGAGCTCCCTTGTTATTTCGCTAAACACATAAAACATCGACTACCCTTTGACTTTTCGTTTGTCAGCAAAAATAACTGAAAAATCCATGAAAAATCAAATCATATTGTGTTTGTTATGTGAGCGAGAAGGTACGGTAAAGAGAATGTGCTGGGCAATGCTGGTTTTTAGAACCTAAGATTAACTTATCCAGCATGGTAGATTATTAATTATTTTATCCCCGTATCAAAGAGTTCCCACATGGTTTTTAAAGCCCTCATCTGTTCAATCGATTTTGACGAAATTTGATACGGATACTTAACTTTTATCACCGATAAAGACATAGGCTACTTTTATCCCTGAAAATCAGGATTTCAAAAAATTAAAAAAATAAAAAGCCGAAACCTAAATCCACACGGATTAATCATCTACTTATAATATTTATATTATAGAAATATAGGTATTTCTTTCAACTAAAGAAGTCTTTACTACGAACTAAATGTAAAACGTTTGCATTTCGCTCCACTTAATTTAGTAAATGAAAGAGAAAATGAGAGAAAAACACTCAAAAGCAAAAAGCAGAAAGCGAGCGGTAAGCGGTTTTTTTTGTGTTTGTTAATCCTTTTCCATCTCCTTTGCAGGGCATGCTGGAAAGAGGAAAAATGGAATATATCAAATTAGCCTTCGGGCGGAACGGGTTTTTCTAGGAATGTAGTTATTTTTCTGAGAAATTAAAGTTGGTTAGTGCCCCAAGGTTTTAATAATCTCTCTGTGGTAGGGTATAACCACACTGCGAAATTTCACCGCGCGATTTTTTCTCGCATTCTGTAATAGGTATGTATACAAATTGTATGAAGCCGTTCACGAGTATTTTTTCGCAAATGCGTGCGGTTCCATACAATTTCCTTTAAGTAGGTGTAAGTTATCTGCAGAATTCTGTGACATATAAGTTTCGCAAATTGATATTGCGCTGGAACCATGTCTCATTATCATCAAAATGGCGTCATTCAGCTGAAATAAAAATATACCATCAGCTCGAAACTTCAGTCTAGTGCTGACGTCACTAAAATGGAGGCCACGCGCATTAGCAATTTGCGGGACTTTTAACACCTATTATTGTAAGCACAAGTGTTTATTATCCCAAATAAAAAGGTACCATCGACCGGGCAAAGTGTTTTTAAATTGTACTTCAAGTAAACACCCCATTATCTCATCGTAGGAACTACTTATTCTGAAATAATGGACTAAGAGCCAGCGAGTGCCAGACCTTCGTTATTTTATAAAAGCTGAAAGTTTCTCTGCGCATTGTCCCCAACACAGAGAGGAACGATCAGCGACTATGAAGTTTCGATCAAGTTTTGATCGACATTTTGCCCGATAAATCAAAAACTACTATGCATAAAAATAGTCCCTAGTTATTTTAGTCTGAAAATTGAAAATACTAATTACTTATTCATGAGCACATTTAATTTTTTTTTGTGATGTAAACACAAATTCATGGTTTCCGGATTTTTTCCTTTACTTGTGCTATAAGACCTACCTTCCTACCAAATTTCATGATTCTAGACCAACGGGAAGTACCCTATAGGTTTTGTTGACAGACACGAGAGACGGACAGACAGTCAGACCACGAAGTGATCCTATAAGGGTTCCTTTTTTCCTTTTGAGGTACGGAACCCTAAAAAGAACTGCCATTATGTTGTGATTAATGGAAACGAGTGACGACCCTTAGCAATGAGGAATACGCCTATAAAGAAAATAATAAAATAACGAAGGTCTGGCGCTCGCTGGCTCTCTGTCTATAAGGAAAATTGCGGAACTATTTTGGTCATGAATTATGCATTTCTCCGTCGCGCCGCGTTTCATCGCAAAGTTTGCTTTATGGGCCTAATGAGAACATATGTGCGTGTTGACGGGTTAATCTCTTTCATTGTTTACTCACGCGTCGTGAATTTACCTATATTTGGTTTATTGTGTGTACTTTGAATATTGTGCGGATTGGGAGACTTCACACACCTTTGAGAACATTATGGAGAACTCTCAGGCATGCAGGTTTCCTCACGATGTTTTCCTTCACCGTAAAAGCAAGTGATATTTTAATTACTTAAAAACGCACATAACTCCGAAAAGTTAGAGGTGCAAGCCCGGGATCGAAACCCCAAATAGGAGGGCGACATCTTAACCACTAGTCTATCAGGGCTTATTTAAAAAGTAGGTATGGCAATTTCTTCTGTCGGCATCAACGGCATCGTGCCAGAACGCTAAATAGCTGTACGTCTCACGATGCGAAAGCGATTATCGAATACAATCGAAACAATTTATATCGATACGGTAGGAAAACGCCGCGAGCGTCTCTGAACCGCTGGTAATGAAGGTGTAAACATGAATTATCCAATCACGGGGTCCGTTAGACCGCTAGATGGCGCCACAGATCATTACCGCGTCTGCGCCCGCGGCGATCGCGACTTTCGCCGGGATATTGCGGACGTGCAAAAATGCTTACTATCCATTGCGTTATGATTTTTGATGAAAAACTTCTTTAAGCGGGTTGAGAGTAACTCAGACCTTTTCCGGTGTCCGTCTGTCCGTATTTAAAATAGCTGCCGAACAGATAAGCATTTTGCGAGCCTTAAGCCTGTGTAGATATGTGGGTGCTGCAAATGTTCATGGGCGGCGGTAATCACTTAACATCAGGTGACCCGCCTGCTCGTTAGCTCGCTATATCTATTTAAAAAAAAGATATATTTTAAACCTGACAGTTCCATACTAATATAATAAATGCGAAAGTGTGTCTGTCTGTCTGTCTGTCTGCTAGCCTTTCACGGCCCATCCGTTTAACCGATTTTGACGAAATTGGGTACAGATATCCTAGCTTGCTTGCATCCCGGGGAAGGACATAGACTATTAACAGTGAACGAAAACATAGTGTGGAAAACTCAAATTCTGAAAAATGTCCTCAAAGGTGTGTGAATTCTGCCTATCCACACTTGACCAGCGAAGTGGACTATGGCCTACATCCGTGACCAGTAGTAGGCTGGCGATGGGGTTTTTTTAAAAGAATATTAGCCAAGTTAATTGCTGACTAATATTCCCCTTTCCCCTCCAATTAAGCGTAAAGCTTGTGCTAGAAGTAGGCACAACAATAGTGCAACGGGCGGGGTTTGAACCGTCGACCTTTCGGTTTTCAGTCGAGTTTGAGGCGAGGCTCTGATTAAAACCTCCTTTATTTTTAAATCGGTGAAAAGAAACGCATCGATGTACATCAATACTCGTGTACATATCGCATGCAGGTCACCTCTTTTTGTGATCATGATAATGACTCATAGCTGAACTAACGCCTCAATAGCTCAACGCTTAAAGGAGAGGACTGAAATCCGAAAGGTCGGCGGTTCCAAGCCCATCCGTTACACTCTTAGCGCAAGCTTTACGCTTAGTTGGAGGGGAAAAGGGGATATTATTCATGATTAAACCTAGGTACCGTCTAATTTGGGGAGAAACTTAATTTATTAAGACCTTTTAAAGATTCCGTAATAAAATAGAGGGACTTTTCACAACGCATATCAATCGCTTGCTGTTGTAAAGCAACGTCAAGTTGAAAAGTAAAGTAGCGATGTACATCAAACACTGCTATATTACCAAAGTGTAATATGAGTCAGTGCAGCTAAACGTCGTCAGTTAACTTGTCATATCTACTCGTGTGTATCGCATGCAGGTCACCCCTTTTTGTGATGATGATAATGACTCATCTGAACTAACGCCTCAATAGCTCAACGGTTAAAGGAGAGGATTGAAATCCGATAGGTCGCCGGTTCAAAGCCCACCCGTTGCACTATTATTGTCGTACCTTAGCACAAGCTTTACGCTTAGTTAGAGGGGAAAAGGGAATATTGGTTAGTCATGATTACATGGCATAACTTTTTGAAAAAAACGATCAATTTCAATGAAAAAAAAAATGAAAATCTTTTTTATTCGTATAAACTTTTACAAGTGCTTACGAATAGTCGGATGCATCTATGCATCTACCACCAATGTACTTAATCTGAATCAGAATTTAAGACCTACCATATAAATTGGTGAAAGAACTTCAAATCAAATCAAATCATAAATTTTATTGCCTTTAAGTTGCTGAGTGCTGACATAAATTATAATATAAGGAACACAGAAAAATATTAATAACTAGCTGCCCTGGCGAACTTCGTTCCGCCTAACAGTCGATTCAATTTTTTTAAATTTTTCTCTCCGTAAGAACCATCCTCGTACTTTAAGGAATATTATAAAAAAAGAATTAGCGAAATCGGTTCAGCTGTTCTCGAGATTTACGATGACCAACACATTTAGTGATTCATTTTTATGTTATAGAAGATACAGATAAAGAACAATTAATGACAATTAAGTAGACCTAGGTCTTCAACCATTATAAGACCTTTTAAAGGTGTTTAAAGGTTTCGTAATAAAATAGAGGGACGTGTAGCCTTGTTTTGATAACACATGTCAATAAATTGCGATTGATAAGCAAAGTTAACCCAAGTCAGTAACTGGATGGGTGACTGACTTTAGCCAACGATATATAATTTTGATTGAAACAAATCAGGTTATGTACCTGCATCCTAACATGAAAAGCTACAGCCGAAAATAACTTTCGTTTAAAGATTTCTTTTAAGCAACTCCTCAAATCGTGCCGATTGAAATTTTACTTCAAAAATTGAGTCAAAAATCGCAACAATTCGTAAAATTATTAACTGCGATAGGCTCTGACACGCCTGCCTACTCCAAATAATCATTCCTACCTTGTCATCTACGTGCCCTATCTTAAAACTGAATTATTGGAAACGTAAAATCATTTCCCACCACTCTTGTTCAACCCCTTATAAATTTTTCCCTTATTAATTCCTCTTCCTCACTGTATGGTTCAGAATGTTGGGCGGTAAAAGGGACGGATGAAAGGAGAGTACATGCGACTGAAATGCGAATGTTGAGATGGATGTGTGGTGTGACAAGGATGGATAAGATAAGGAATGAATATATAAGGGGTAGTTTGAAAGTTGCGCCAGTGGTAGAAAAGATGAGGGGTAATAGGCTGGCATGGTATGGGCATATAATGCGGAGGGAAGAAAGCCATGTCACTAGAAGAATTTTAAGTATGCATGTGGAAGGAAAAAAGAGGAGAGGACGACCAAAGAAAAGGTGGATGGATTGCGTGAAAGAGGATATGCGTGAAAAAGAGGTGGATAATACGTTGACGAATGACAGGAATGAGTGGAAGAAGAAGACATGTTGTGCCGACCCCACGTAGCGTGGGATAAGGTAAGGAAGAAGAAGAATTCCTCTTCCTCACTACAACTCCACTTTTTAAAACCTTTCTCCATAATAAGGCAGAAATCACTACCCATATTATATAATGCGAAAGTGTTGTTGGTAGAGACAAAGACCTGGAGAGTTACATAGGCTTCTTTTTATCTCGGAAAATCAAAGAGTTCCTTCGGGATTTTTAGAAGCCTAAATCCACGCGGACGAACGAACGAATAATTTAAAACGATTTCCAAAATTTTGTCAAATAGCCTATTGCTTTGCTTATAGACCCTGGTGCACAGCACTTCAGTTTGAAGTCGAGTTCTAGTATGCGATCGCCGATCACCTTTAAATGTCAAAGCAAAGGACCTCTCATCAGCAAAAAGAAAATCACAAAGGATTATCATTCCTATTATCTTACATATAATTCTTTGATTATAGAACATAGATTTCTGATTATTCATTTACCTTTACAACAGAATGATAGATAAAATATAAATGAAGCACTTAACGTAATGAGTATAACCTAAGGCATTTTGTACCATTTTAACTGGTTCTAAGAAGATTGTCATTTCCTTATTTATTCCGATGAACTATACGAGTAGGTATATGACCAAGCGGTATAGCAGGTAGGTCCGCGACAGGTCGAGATGGCAAACGGGGTATGAGGCGGGAGGACGCCCCGCGCACCCGCATGTCACCCGCACTCGCCCGCACCGGGCTAGCGCGGGGGCTGTGCGGGTGTGCGGGGCATTCCCTGGACCTGTCGTGTACATAACCTAGAAACAAATGGTCAAGATTTAAATTCTTGACTATGGCTGAGGACCGGGTGTGGTGGCGCTCTTTAAGGAAGAAAGAAAGAAAGAAAGAAAACTTTTATTTGATCACAATACTACAATAAACCTTAAATGCTAATTAAGTCAATCTACATAGTTAAACTGATAAGTAAAAAATAATAATAAAAATATACTATCTATATACCATATAAAAATGTACGGAAGGCCTATGTCCAACAGTGGATGTCCAAAGGCTGATGATGATGATATTAGATTTTAACTCTACAATTTTCCCGCATAAAAAAAAGAAAAAAAGTGTAATTTGTAAGGAAAATTACAGAATGACTAATCCGGGCAAAAAACATACGCTCGAGTACGCGAGTCAGGAAGACCTTGGATTATTCGAGTGTGAGTCAATGACTCACAAGTCACACTATTTTGATTTATTTGATAATTTGCCAGTTGTATGCACAGTTTTTTACTACAAAATTATTTAAACATGTAATTAAATATGAACAAAAGAAAGACTTACCTGCCTTTGTAAATTAGATGACAAGTCAGCACTTAGCTGATTAACATCCGCACTCAGAGTCGCCAATCGTTACTTAAGATTAAGTTAAAACGAGACAGATTTATGTGAGAGATATCTCTCTCTGTCTTGTTTTAACTAAACTTAAGTAACTATTTAGCGACTCTGAGTACGGCTGTTAGATAAAATTCTCCTAAAACAGCGACAATGGAGCAAGAATCACGGATTCTTTTTTTGGCATTCGAAAAACGCCCGTCCGGCCCGGTGTCGAAAATGTCCATTCAAAATTCCGAAGGCATTTTTTCAATATGGCGCAGTGAAATGGCAAAAATTGACACTCCGGGTGGACGTGTGACGTTGAAATGGCGACGTTCGTTTGTGGCATGGCCAATGTCCGGCGGGGTGATTACGTAAAATGTTGCAGTGGCGACAGCAACGCGGCAGTAGTAGCAATGCGATAGTTCATTTGCTGTCTCTCTTCTTCTTCTTCTTATTTTGCTTTGTGGCTATTGATCTCTCTCTAGCCGGACGTGTGACAGCAATGATCGTGATTTACGTCTGTCGCAAGCCTGTCGCGAGATACGTAATCACCTCGCCGGTCTCTTCGCAGAATAGAATAGAATAGAATGTTTTTTTATTCATGTAAACTTTTTAAAAGTGCTTATGAATAGTCAGGTAGTTTTAATTTACCATGAATGAGAACTGCCAGGCTGGCCCAGTGTGGATTGTCGGACTTCACAAACCATTGAGAACATTATGGAGAACTCTCAGGCATGCCGGTTTCCTCACGGTGTTTTCCTTCACCGTTAAAGCTAGTGATATATTTTAATTGCTTACAACGCACATAACTCCGAAAATGTAAGAGGTACCCGGGCATGAAAACCTCGACCTGACGGCCCATCTGTTCAACCGACTTTGACGAAATTTGGTACAGCAATAGCTTGCATCCCGGGGAAGACATAGGCTACATTTTATCCCGGAAAATCAAAGAGTTTCCATGGGACTTTTAAATACCTAAATCCATGCGGATGAATTCACGGGCATCAGCTGGTCAGTACCCTTATTATAAATGCGAAAGTGTATTTGTTTGTTGGTTTGTTGGATTATTGGTTTGTTGGTTTGTCCTTCAATCACGTCGCAACGGTGCAACGGATTGACGTGATTTTTTGCATGGTTATAAATAAATACCTGGAGAGTGACATAGGCTACTTTTTATCCCGGAAAATCAAAGAGTTCCCACGGGATTTTAAAAAAACCTAATTCCACGCGGACAAAGTCGCGGGCATCAGCTAGTAGTTAATATATGCTATTCAGACACCGAACGAACCTTTAAACAAATCCTGAAACAAAGTTAGTTAGCAAATTAAAGAAAGAAAGAAAGAAAACTAGTTTATTCATCTTATGCCTAAGGTACAAACAAACTTAAAATTAATGGTTAGTAGGTAGTAGTTAGTAGATAATAAGAAGTATTTAATAATAATTAATTTAATCTAAAATTAGTTCTTGCACCCACTTGGCACAAGATGAAATGGCCCCAGCTCAGCATTAATGCTGCAGGTTTTAAGAATAAAACCTGAGCGCTGGTATTCTGCTGCGTAAATGTATTGTTTAAAACAAACTTATATTATTAAAATTAGTTTCAATAACAAAGTGGACCCTAGGAATTACGCAAGAGACTAGTTCGCTAAGTAGCTATGAATAATTTCAACAAATTCCGAATAAATTTAATAAAGAAGCAAGACTTCATTTGCAATTTTGCATATAGATGGGCGAAGCTTCGTCTACGTAGCTAACTTTAAAATTAATACATCAAGTTGTAGTCTGTGCTTAGTGTCCCTTTTGGTTTTGGTTTCAGGTAGGTATGGAACTATAGACCAGTGTGGGAGCAGGGTTGATAAAAATCATGATCTTTTTAAAAAAATCAAATTAATCAGATTAATTTGATTTAAATCGGATTAATATGATTTAAATCTGATTCGTTTGATTTTTTTACTTTCTTGTCTTTTTTATGAACTTTTAATAGTCAGTTATTTATTTAAAGAAAACAACGCACGCACTCACGCCCACACAAACACAGATAACAAGGACTTCCACGCACATATTATTTTCTTTAGCTCTTTAGTTTAGTTAGTATGTTAGTTAGCATGTTAGCTTTGTATTCACCGAGCTGGAGGCCCTGTTTTCCGAGACACAGTTTCTACTCGTTCGGAAAACAGGTGCATAGTATTGTTTTGGTAAGAATTTTATAATAATTAGTTTTAAGGTCTCAATACTAACAAAAATATGATTTGTATTTGGTGGAAATAAATGATTTTATTTATTTATTTATTTATAACGTATTTTGGTTTATATTATTTAATGAAAAAATAACAAGGGAAGTCAAACCTTAAAAAGAATAAAAAAGGTACATAATACCTACCATTTCGCAATAACTTTACTTATTACTAGTAAGTGTTAAATAAACTTAGAATATGTTTCTGTTAGAAAGTTTTTATTTTTAAGAATTTAGTCCCTTCAAAAGAAAGACTAATTTGGCGCACACTTTTTGGCTGATTTGGTTGCAGTAAAAATTTATTGATTTAAATCAATGATTTAAAAAAAACACTTGATTAAAATCACGATTAAAATCAGTGATTTCAATCATATCAACCCTGTGTAAAAAAAGTATGTATAAGATGGTCCGTAATAACATAAGTCGTAGAAATAATTAGTAAAAAAGTAGTATTTAGATCTAGATTGAAGTGTCTGAATAATTTTTTTGTAAACTTACGAGAGCCACATAGTCACATTAGTGACTCAGCTCTTTAAAAGAGAATTAAAAAAAAAACCCCTGTGTGAAAGGATGACTTAGTTGTGACAGCGCATATCAATCGATAACGCTGGTAAAGCAACGTTAACCCAGATCGGCAACTGGATGGATGATTAGAGATCTAGACTAAGGATATTGTTTTATCGTCTAATTTCTAAAACGAATGCATCGTATTAGTTAGAAGATACCATCTCAGTCGCCATCACCTCACCTTCACTCTTTGAGTGCGCTCCGTATATCAACTCTACTTCACCTTTGAGCTGTGTAACTTGTAAGGCCTTTACACCTCACGATACGATGTCGATACGACGTAAAATATACATTTGAAGATGGCATCCCGGCAACTTTCTTACCCCAGACTGTTATTGAAAAGTTCTGGACAGAAAGTCCTGACAAACTGGAATTGAATCCAGAACCCTCATGACCACAGCTGAATAAATTAGTCAAGATCACCAAAATTCAACTCTCTCAACAAATGCCAGATATTAGTTAGCAGATAACATTTCAGTCGGTAACCATCGTCTCACCTACACTCTTGGTGCTGTGCTAACTTATGAGGAGTTACGATACTATTTCGATACGACTTAAAGTAAAGACTTGATGGCGAAACACCGGTAATTTCCAACCCTGAGCTGCGACTGAAAAGTTTTGGACAGAAAAACTCAACTTTTTTGGTTAAAACTGGAATTGATCCTGTGATCTTATGATCCACAGCTGAGTAAGCTAGGTAAGGCTAACAAGGGTCAACTCTCTTGATGCATCATATTAGTTAGCAGATAACATCTCAGTCGGTATCCATCGTCTCACCTACACTCTTGGAGTGCGCTCCATTAATCAACTCTACTTCACCTTTGAGCTGTGCTAACTTATGAGGAGTTTACACATCACGATACGATTTCGATACGACTTAAAGTAAAGACTTGATGACGAAACACCGGTAACTTCCAACCCTTGGCTGAATATTGACCAGTTCTTGACAAATAACTTTATACATACATATAAAGTGAACAGCGACTGATTTTTTGTTTATCGGTGAGGTAGGTTTGAAGTACATAATTTAAAAAAGAACATTTTACTTATGTATTTTCAGTGCTTTTGAAGTCGGTTCACTTTAAAAAAAAAGTTTGGCAGTGTAGTCAAGTGCAGCAGTGGTATCAACGTTGGTAATAGGTATAACGGCAGTAACGTCTTTTAGTTGTAAATAGTTTGCTCATTGAACATAACGTCATCGTCACCACTGACGTTGTGAGGCTATAAAATCAGTCGCGTAGTGCGTCACGAGTCATCCCCCCCCCCCCCCCCCCCCCCGATAAAAGACACCCTAAGCACGTCCTTAACGACCCCGACGATCAAATCATGACCGACAATGCACCCTATCTCGTAGGGCTACACAATGCAACCTCATCACAGCATCTTCGCCGGCGAAGACGAGGTCCCCGATTTCTAACGTCAACCGGACGTGGACTCACGCCACGGCCTCGGGGGCGTACGGACTAACCAGTAGTCCAACAACTCCACCCATCCTAACGTTATCCTAAGCCGTGGTCCGAGCCTCACAGGAGGCGCCCTTAGGAGGACGTTGCCCCCCGACCTCTCGAATTATTTATTCGAGCCCTAGGGGTCTCCCCCAGGCGGAGCTTCGCGCTCGCCAACCCCCCCGGTGACGCTGTAGCGGCCAGTAGGGCCTACGCGGCATAGTCAATCCGAAACAACACACAAAAAAGCGTCACGATTCATTATTCGTTTGGCTCTTGCCAGAGGCGCTTCTTAGTAGGCACGGAGTGTAGTACTGTAGGTTTTATAATTGTTGTTGAAACCTAATGTGGTTTCAGTTGGTTGAGGTTGTAGTACTAGGTTGTGGTGTGCTAGGTTAGCAGGTTGGTCTGGGACCGGTATGGGGATGGAGGAGCCGGTATAGGTAGGGACTTAGCTAGGGTTAGTTAGCGTTGTCTAGTGTAAAATAAATAAATAAATCGTTAGCACTAAACGACCCTAGCTTTGCGGTGAACCACGTACCTTTGCCAGCTCCGCCCATCAATCTATGCTCTCCACAATGAATGGACAGCCTCTATACTACACCAATTTTTTTGTCACCTACCGCCTACAATCTCGACCTTATCCCACAAGGAATAAAGCACAAGATGGGTGAAAGAGTAAGTTTGTCAAGGCGGATCGCAAGTCGAAATTGATAGTGGAACTCTTATTGTGCTTAATGAGGGAATTGAAACAGATAGAAAAGCGAATGTACTTTAAATAGCGCGAATGGATGGGACTCCATTTTATATCGAGAGTTGGTGAACTCTTTTCAGGGTTCCGTACTCAGGGGGTAAAAATGGAGCCAGACAGATTGTGTGTTAAAGTGATTACCATTTACTTATTTTTTATTCAAATAAACTATAAGGACGCCTTAGAAGTCTACATCTCCTGAGGATGCTCCGGTGTCGGGGCGAAACGTGCGTCGTGTGTGTTTTGGGATTTGTGTGGTGCTGTGTGGTGGTGGTGCGTATTGCTTGCCGAGTGGCTGCTTTTCCTGCATGGTTACCAGTGGGAGGGGGATGACTACTAGTCAAATCAGCGACTTCAAACGTCAAACACTCGCTTAGCAAAGGAGCTTTTATGAAATACATGGATGTACTTTTTAGGGTTCCGTAGTAAACAAGGAATAGAATAGAATATGTTTTTATTCAAGTAGAGTTTTTACAAGCGCTTTCGAATAGTCGGGTAGTTTTAATTTACCACTGGTTCGGAATGCCGTTCTAAACTATACGGAACTCTTATAGTTTCGCCATGTCCGTCCGTCTGTCTGTCTGTCCGTCCGTCCGTCCTCGGTTAATCTCAGAGAATATTAGTGCTAGAAATCTGTAATTTGGCATGGGTATAAATATTAATCACGCCGACAAAGTGGTGAAATAAAATTTTGATAAATATTTTTTTTAGGGTAGCTCCCCTAAATGTAAATTGGGGATGAACTTTTTTTTTCTCGTCTACCCCATGGTGGATCGCTGAATAGGTCTTTTAAAAATACTGTGGGTCTGGAAACATCATTTTTTGATTACTAAATCCGTTTGTAAAATATGATGTTTTAAAGTGTTAATTTTTATTAGAGTCGAGTGTGTGTGTGGCCCCCCCCCCCCCCCTCTATCAGCCAAATGGTAGTATACATATTATAGGAACGTGAAAAAATTCACAGCAGTAGTATATGTAATCAATTTTAAAGGAAAACTATCATGGCTAAGTAGGGTTCACAGGTTAAGGACATCTGTTTTTACGGAACCCGACACTGCGCGCGGCCCACCACGCACTTAGCCGGTTTTTTTAATTTGAAATGGTAAGCAAGCTTAATACTAACAGTGGACGATTTTACGAATTTTGGAAGACCCTTTATTTAATAGTTCCTAAGAAATAATTTATTTTTGACATAGTCATCATCCCAATTCTCTCTTACGGCTGAATTAAAAAAGTTTGTTTGTGAACTCAACGTCTACAAACACCCACAAACCGCGCTTTTGTGTTTTGTGTTTACAACTGTGGTCTGTGGTAAGCACTGTTAATCACGGTGGTCAAAAAGTTTTTGTATTTTTAACCGACTTCCAAAAAGGAGGTGGTTCTCAACTCGGCCCGTTTTTTATTTCGTCATTTTTTTTTAAATGAATGTACATCGATTTTTTCCAGGTTTCTAGACCGATTTGCAAATATTTTTTTTAATCAGCAGAGGATGTTAAGGTGGTGGTCCCATTTAAATTTCTGCATCCAACTCCTCAATCATGATGCTGCAGGGTTACTGCCCGCCTAAGTTATCAAGATTCAGGAAGTGTTCATAGTGAATTAATGTTGTAGGTACCAAGCAAGCCGTGGGGATTCGGGAATTTCTGATTGTGAATTGATATTTTAAGTATCAAGCAATGACTACTTACACTAAAAAGCTTAAAAAACCCGATTTCCAAAACCACTACAAAATAAAAAATAACTTTTGTTTCTAGTTTCTACACGTGTGGCATCGTGTAGTCGGGCGAGCATAAAAGAAACTAGAAATCAAAGCGTCCAGCTCGCCCGACTTCAACATACATACCTACACGTGCAGAAACTAGAAACAAAAGTTATTTTTTACTTTGTATTGGTTTTGGAAGTCAGTTTTTTTAACTAGTACACTCTCAGCCTTCCTCATCCAGCCCCTTCTCGCCAGCCTCTTTATATCGTCAGTTCATCGTACCGGAGGACTCTTAAATTTAAATAAATTATATTTAAAAAATGTAAGTAGGTATTAAAAAAAAATATGTAGCGCTAATTAAATTACTAATTAGTATGAAATTATGTAGTGTCTACTTCTAATTAACTAGTTTATGCATTGCTTGGCAAAGCTAATTCTAAGCATTCAGAAAATATAAGATTTCATGAAAGCTGGTGGACAAATAAAGGAGTACGTACTTCTGTTCTAGTATTCCATGAGCATCACGTGCCCCATCAAGGGGAGTAGGTAGGCGCCACGTAAACCTCTGAGAAAGTACCAGACCATTTGGTCCAACAAAAATGTATTGAAGGTTTTTATTGTATAACAATTTATCGATTAATATTGCTCTTAATCTAATGGTGTATGATGATGTAGTCTGCTATGAAAAGACGCCAAACTCTGATTAGTTCTTTGGCAGCCCAATGATGCCAAGGAACTAATCAAAAAGCTTGTTTGTTTGCCTACATGACTTTGCTGGTAAATTGGTGACTCTAAAGTCTAAAGAGATGTCAAGGTGTGCACTGTTAATTTTACTATAAATGGTAAGGCGACTTAAGGACAGATATTTGATTGTGTTCGGGCTGGCTTTTCTACAGCAAGATTAAAATATACATAATATACCTAATACCAAATTTCCATCATTTATTTTTAATTTGGCACTACAGTGTATGTACACATTTAGAATGTCACCGTTGTCGTTGAATTTAATAAATAAATATGAAAAATGTATAGTGATAATCTTAAAACTGAAGATACGACGAGGCATTAAAAATGCGACCTGATCACTATGTATTAAAAATAAAGTTGTGGGATACTCAACTTCAATGAATACGTAAGTCTTGTCCCAGCTGCGTTGCTTAATGCCCTTATTCAGTTGGAGATGCGATCTTTACATAAAAATAGCGCAAGAAAAACTTTATGAAACGGTCATTGATATAAACTAACCAAAGACACCTTAAAATATTCCCAACTATAGTTGATACTTCATTGATATCATCAACCGATAGACGTCCACCGCTGGACATAGGTCTCTTGTAGGACTTCCACAGTTCTACACGCCACGGTCTTGTGCCGCCTGAATCCGATTTGTTCCGATCCTTTTGTTGGTCAAATTAAAAACATTTTATTTTATTTATTTTATTTTTAAATCACTAAAACTACAAAATGAGGCAAGTGGTTATTGGTATTGGATTGTGTTTGGGTATTTTATCAATAACGCTAAGTTTTTGCTAGCGTTCTGGTTACACCCTGTATAATAATCTCGGATTTTGTAAATCAATGGTGACGGGGGTAGAAAGTACGTAGAAATGGAAATCTGCAATCTCTTAGCGCGTTTTCAACCCTTCAATGGAATTAAAAACAGTAATTAGTGGATTTAGAAAAGTCGCGGCCGTTCTAGGGGGTTTTTTTGCGCTATCTCTTTAAAGTGGGAACGGTAATGAGAGAAAAGGGGAGGCTAAGGAGCTATAGAAGTGATGGGAATGATACCATGGTGTTTGTAAAGTTGGCGTATTTCAAAGCTAAAAAAAACCGGCCAAGTGCGAGTCAGGCTCGCGCAATGAGGGTTCCGTACTACAGTCGTGTTTTTTCGACATTTTGCACGATAATTCAAAAACTATAATGCATAAAAATAAATAAAAATCTGTTTTAGAATGTGCAGGTGAAGACCTTTCGAAAGTTGAAAATACTAATTATTAGTTCATGACCACAATTTAATTATTTTTGTGTGATCTAACCCTAAATTCACGGTTTTCAGATTTTTCCCCAAATGTCAGCTATAAGATCTACCTACCTGCCAAATTTCATGATTCTAGGTCAACGGGAAGTACCCTGTAGGTTTCTTGACAGACAAACGGACAGACAGACAGACAGTAAACAAAGTGATCCTATAAGGGTTCCGTTTTTCCTTTTGAGGTACGGAACCCTAAAAATTATTGAAGTGAAAATTTGTTAGGCTGATTTTGGGATGAGTAAATGAGAGTCGGCGATGAGTTGATCATGATGATTATGTATGGTTCCTTGTGCTTCGGATTATTTAGATGCCGACTGTACATGTAGTTATGACCTGACAGCACTCGGACGGAATCACACGTTAGGCCCTTTATACATTACGATACTTACAGACGACTAGTATCCGATAGTAGAAGATGAGTCGCTGAGGAGTATCACATACATTTGTATGTTGATTCGCACACTTCGCTACGGGTATCCTACGCGTCTGCTACTAGTCTCGCGAAGCCCACCTTCTCAGTTGCCCGTGATGCGCGTCTCTTACGAATCTCGGCAAAATGGCGACGGATCAGCAGTTTCAAATTAAAGTTCAAGAACAATTCCTTGTTTTTAGTAGCATCGTTGACTTATATGTTACTTCGTATAGACAGGGCCATTGAACAAACAAAATGGCACCGACTCAGTGGTGCTTTAGCACAAATGCAACCTCAGTGACGTCTGGATTTCAAACGGGTCGTTCATTAGTATCTAAAGATTTGTACGCACCTGAGCGGCGCGGCGCGGCGCTTCAGCGAGCTGCACGTCGCGGCACAGAGCTTCAAAATATCATTTCTATCATTTTGTATGGCGCATATCGCACTAGAGCGGCGCTGCATAGCGCTTCACCGCGCGTTGCCGCGCGGCACGGCTGGAGAGAATATTTTGAAGCGCAGCGAAGCGACGCGCAGTGCAGTGACGCTAGTGGTGGCGCTGATTTATTTGGTTCCAATATCGTGAAAAATTTTGTTCGCTAAAATCTTGTCATTTTTATCGATGAGCATAATGTACGAAACTCGAGATACTCGAACTCGATGTTCGCTACATGTATTCTACTGGCATGCGACTGCGGTATCGTCTCTTGCAAGTATCGCAATGTATGAAAAGCCTAAGCTTTACTCGAGTTTAAAATAGAGTGGACACAGTTAAACCGTGTGAGTCACTGTTGACTCACTGTGTGAAATTAATTCCCGAATCGCACAATCTGCGACATGGACATGTAGCTGTCACATGTTCTCACTTGCTTTGTTTGACACTCACTATTTCTCTAAATAATATAAAAGGCAAAGGTTACTGACCGACTGACTGACTGATCTATCAACGCACAGCTCAAACTACAGGATGAATCAGGCTGAAATTTGGCATGCAGATAGCTATTATGACGTAGGCATTCGCTTAGAAAGGATTTTTGAAAATTCAACCGCTAAGGGGGTAAAATAGAGATTTGAAATTTGTGTAGTACACTCGGACGAAGTCGCGGGCATAAGCTAGTAATATTATATTTGCTTAGTCAATTTTTTTTTTTTTTTACATCTTATTAGAACGGCAGTGCCACTTACACTAACTAGATAATTAATAATAAGTTTAAATACAAATAAAGGTACAAGAAAAAAGACAAAATACAAAACGATAAAAAATCAAAGGATTTTGAATATGTACGCTGAGAACATTGAATGACATATTCATGTAATGCTCTCAGCGTACTTCAGTAACTCCCGAACCAGTATTATAGAGCCATCATTAAATGGGTCCCATTGAGCATTATTGTCCAAAAGCGCGTTGAACGATGCTAATGAACGGGGTATAGGTGACATAGATCTAGCAACAGTGCGATGATGTGGGACCACGAAAAGTTTATTTTTTCGTGGACGAAGATTACTATTGGATTCAGGGACACGTATGCGACACAGTTGGTCATGAAGTTCTGGAGCATTAACATCTCCTCGCAAAATTTGATACATAATTTTCAGTTGATCGCAATCGATATGTAGGAAGTGCCGATATTATAAAAGAAGTTTGAATCATCGGTTCCTGTCTGCCACTTGTCGCCCTACTTTCCAGACAATGACTCTACAAAGTGTAGAAAGTATTATAATATCTACGCCATTATAGGTTTTTGCCCTACCAACTACGTTAAGGCAGACGCACATTAAAGATTTTCCACTTCCATTCGCCAAGTTCCAATTGGTTCAATATTTAAAAAAAACCGGCCAAGTGTGAGTCAGACTTTTTTTTACATTTTACATTTTTTCGACATTTTGCACTATAATTCAAAAACTATTATGCCTAAAAATAAATAAAAATCTGTTTTAGAATACACAGGTAAAGCCCTTTCATATGATACCCCACTTGATATAGTTATCTTACTTAGAAAATTGAAAATACTAATTATTTATTAGTTCATTGACCACAATTTTTTTTTGTGTGATTTAACCACAAATTCGCGTTTTCCAGATTTTTCCTCTAATGTCTGGCTATAAGACCTCCCTACCTGCCTAATTTCATGATTCTAGGTCAACGGGAAGTACCCTGTAGGTTTCTTGACAGACAGACAAGAAAGTGATCCTATAAGGGTTCCGTTTTTCCTATATTTTATTAAACCTCTATTTGTTAAAACTCTAGAGTGTACGCCCATGGATACTTTTCCGTTTTCGCGCTATACCTATTGCATTACAATGCACCGATATAAACAACTGCGCAAATATTGGTGCAACAATCGCTTTGTTCGCTGCAACACATTTTACCAGTTTGCTAAGGGCTTTTTGATAACGTTGCGTTTTCTGACTCATGGATTTTCCTGTGTGGTCCAAGTCATACATAGCTAGCTGACCCGCTCCGTCTTTCACCATCACCATCATGATCACCCCATCGTTGGCTCACTACTGAGCACGGGTCACCTTTCATAATGAGAAGGGTTTATGGCCATAGTCAATCACGCTGACCAAGTGCAGATTATTTACATCTCATTTCATTACATTATGGAGAACTCTCAGCCATGCAAGTTTCCTCACGATGTTTTCCTTCACCGTTAAAGCGAGTGATGTATAATTTCTCACAATGCTAATCCTACCGAAAAGAACGATTGCAAGTTAGAGCGATCACGCACTTATTCGATCCGAGTCCGTGAAAAGCCATATAAAAAACTCGGACCGAACTCGGATTTTGCTTAAGCACTAATCCGATCTCGGATCAATTCGAAGCCATTCAAGTGACATCTTTGGCAAATTATTATGTCCGTCATTCCTACGCAGAGCTTATAGAGAGTGTGAAGTGTGACTGGAAGGTTTCGAGAGAACCTAATTCGCCTTTTTAAACCGTATAGCCGTACACGTTTACGATTTCAAATCCTCAAATTTTTTTTTTCTTTTTTTGTTTTTTAAAAGAATATTAGCCATGTTAAATGACTAATCCCTTTCCTCTCCAACTAAGCGTCAGGCTTGTGCTAGGAGTAGGTACGACAATAGTGCAACGGGCGGGGTTTGAACCGTCGACCTTTCGGTTTTCAGTCCACTCCTTTACCGGTTGAGCTATTGAGGCTCAAAAAAATTTGCAAGGCATTTGTTGTAGATAATCGCTTTCGCTTATCGATTACACTTTACATTAGTGTTTTAGTAATTAATGATATGTGGTCAGCAGAATAAGCATAATATTGTGGCTAATTCCGTTGTACACAATCTCTAAACTAAACTAAAATGGCACGTCTAAATCTATTGCTATCCCGTTCATAATGTTGCTTGCGGAAAAGGATAGCACTTGATTTAGACCTGTTAATTTAGTTTAGTTTAGAGATTGTGTACAAGAGAATCGGCCCCAGTATTTATTTATGATTTTCGTTGATGTTTGTAATTTCAATAACGATTCAATGTTTGTAAATAATTATTTTACCCACATAGAATTCACCATCATGATCAACCCATCACCGGCTCACTACAGAGCACTGGTCTCCTCTCAGAGTGAGAAGGGTTTTGGCCATAGTCTACCACGCTGGCCATGTGCGGTAGACTTCACACACCTTTGAGAACATTATGGAGAACTCTAAGAAAGAGAATCGAGAACTTATAGAACTGTAAGACTTTTAAGAAAAAGATTTTTAATTTAAGTCAATTTTCATGTTTTTTTTGCAGTCGCTACTTGAGACAGCTTAGCACAAGGAATGATCGATGGCATTAACTCAGAAAGCCAGGTGGATGGGCGCTGACTCATTAGCGTACAGGAGACGCATCACACGTGATTTTACATATTTATGACTAACATGCGCACTCAGAGTCGCTAATCTTTATTTAAGATTGAGTTAAAACGAGACAGATTTATGTGAGAGATATAGCTCTGTCTCGTTTAACTCAATCTTAAGTAACGATTAAGCGACTCTGAATGCGGCTGAAAGAGTCTTTATGACATTTTTACCTCTCATAATTTTATTAGAATTTAAGTATCAAGCCAATTTTTAGGGTTCCGTACCTCAAAAGGAAAAAGGAACCCTTATAGGATCACTTTGTTATCTATCTGTCTCTCTGTCTGTACGTCCGTCTGTTCGTCGTGTCTGTCAAGAAAACCTATATCCCGGCTCCCCCAAAAGACTAGTTCATGGTTCACACTAAAACATAAACAAAGTATGGTAAGGCAGTCAAGTTGCGAATTAACGAGGCAACTTAAACTTGCCGACTGGGAGTTGAACAAAGAAACGTTTGTGTCTAAACGAAACCGTCACACACAGGTACTGGCGGGCTGTAGTCCGGTGCACAAAATGTGGCGACATTTTGCTAGTTTTGGTTGGACTGTACCTATAGATCGACCGAAAAGATTAGGAATTAAATGAGGGTGCTACATTCGTTCTTGTGGTAACAGCCTGTACTGCAACCAAAACAATATTGATATTTTTTACCTACGTACCTAGAGGTTGCTTGGTCACGACTACTATATTACAATTATTTATAAAAACTGAAGGTGGCAAAATTGGTCTACACTTTTACAAGCAGCTGATTTGTTACGGCATTTCCAAGGTGTAAGACGAAATAAATTGTTTTCTGCTATTACTAACTTGACCGTCGCGCTATATGCTTTGTTAATAATAATAATAATAATCATCTTTATTGCAGATATTACATCCATTTTGTTAGTAATAAAATTAAAATTAATTGCTTATGACTATGTTAGTAAGTTAAACATAGAGCCTCAATAGCTCAATCGGTAAAGGAGTGGACTGAAAACCGAAAAGTCGACAGTTCAAACCCCGCCCGTTGCACTATTGTCGTACCTACTCCTAGCACAAGCCTGACGCTTAGTTGGAGAGGAAGGGGAATATTAGTCATTTAACATGGCTAATATTCTTTTTTTTTTTTTTTTTAAATCTCCGAATCTTCTAGTGTTGATTACTGAGTTAGCAAATCACCCCAAGAGCAAGTACTGAAGGGGCGCCCTTCCGCGATTCGGCCCATATAACCGAGAGGTTGGTGGGGCCATGAGAGGTGGAGGGTTGTACAAAAAATTTGATAATGTCAAAATTGTGCCACACTTTTGAACAGCGTAGCGGACTAGACAAGAAGTCCGCAAGCCGCCGATTTGTTACGGCCTTTCCGAGGTGTAAGACGAAATAAATTGTTTTCCTACTCATACAAACTTGGCCGTCTTTGTACCTACTGAGTTGAAGAAATAAAATGTTCTTGCAATCTGAAGAGAATTATCCCTTTTACTTACTGAAAGTCCTTCTACTTTTGCTTCACCACCATAGCGCGAACGCGATGGTAAGCGCTGTGGTCTTACGAGTATAAGTGAGAGGTTCTGGGTTCAATCCCCGGCAGAGGGGATTTGGTTAAGCCGGGTAAGACTTGGCACCAAATGTTTTATGTTTTTTAGTCCATTTTAAAACGTGGTTAGTATACTCTATAGAAATAGTATCTTCTCTATATATATAAACGAATCACTGAATGTGTTGCTGATCGCAAATCTCGAGAACAGCTGAACCGATTTCGCTAATTCTTTTTTCATAATATTCCTTGAAGTTTGGGTTCTACGGAGAGATTTTTTTTAAAAAAATCCTGAAAATGAATCGACTGTTAGGCGGTACGAAGTTCGCCGGGGCAGCTAGTCTAAATATATAAAAGGAAAACGTGACTGACTGACTGACTGACTGATCTATCAACGCACAGCTCAAACTACTGGACGGATCGGGCTGAAAATTGGCATGTAGATAGCTATTATGACGTAGGTGTCCGCTAAGAAAGGATTTTTGAAAAATCAACCCCTAAGGGGTTGAAACAGGGGTTTTAAAATTTGTGCAGTCCACGCGGACGAAGTCGCGAATATAAGCTAGTATTCTATATAAATAAAAATGAATCGCCGATCGCCGCCGTAGCTTTTATTTTGCAGCTTTTCTATGAAGTTAAGTAAATACATACTCTGATTCTTTTAGAGTTCTCCTCAGAATTTACCTGTTACAAGTGCATGTATGTATGTGTGCTCTCACCTACACAATCTTCAGTGGATACTCGGAAACCGGGCGTCGCTAAGTAGTGCAGCACCGCACCGCACCGCACCGCACCGCACCGCACCGCACCGCACCGCTAAGCTCATTCCCCGCTCCGCTTTTATAAAACTGATTCTATTCAACAATTTGGGGTTTCTTTTTGGATGTGGTATTTCATTATTTTCTTTACATATAAAACATACTGTTTGCTTGTCTGTCTGTTTGAGAGAGAAAGACATCGACAGACAAACACACTTTCGCATTAATTAGGTACCAGTAGGTATGATATACATATTATACGGACTAGGTCTTGAGAAGTTTTTTAGTATAGTTTTCTACAATTTTTTGAATTGTAATCTATCCCTGGAAGAGATCACCAAGTGACATGCCTTTAAACACTAATTCGAATATTCTGTAATTCTTTAAGGTTCCGTACCCTACCCGGGATGGGACCATGTTACTAAGCCTCCGCTGTCCGTCCGTTTGTCCGTATGTCTGTTTGTCAGCCAGCTCACGGCTGTATTTCATGAGCTGTAAATAAGTGAAAAGTAGAACTTTATAATATATTAATGTTAATATATCTTAATTTCAAGTGTGCGCCCGCCCACTGCTAAACATGCAGGAAAAAGCAGCCACCGGGCAAGCAATACGCACTACTACAACGCAAAAATAAAACTTACTAAGGAAAACTAGATATCAATCAATCAGCCTGTTTGCGTCCACTGCTGGACATAAGCCTTCCCAAGAGCACGCCACCACACACGATCCTCCGCCTTCCTCATCCGTCCACTTCCCGCTATCTTCTTAAGGTCGTCAGTCCAGCGGGTTGGAGGTCGTCCCACACTGCGCTTGCTGATACGCGGTCTCCACTCCAGAACACGTCTGCCCCATCGGCCATCGGTTCTGCGGCAGACGTGGCCTGCCCACTGCCACTTCAGCTGGCTAATTCGTTGGGCTATGTCGGTCACTCTGGTTCTCCTACGGATTTCCTCGTTACGTAAAGTAAAAGTAGATAGGTAGGCACTTAATATAATATTCTTATCCAATACATTTCTCACATCCAACCGCAGCGCCCTCTGAATCCGCAAGCCGAATGAAATTTCAGTAATTTGGTAAAGCGAATGCAAGGTACGGGGTCCCGAGTGGGATTTTCTTACAATCCGCGCTTTGTTTTGAAGTATTATTTCAAATGGAACGCCCAAATTATCAAGACCTTAACGACCTTTGGAAATGTTCTGCACCGAAGATCACACTAAGTTGCATGAAAAAGTTATCCTCAAAATGTTTTTTTTAAGTTAAATCGATGATTACTCATCATTCACTCAACGTTTACTTTTCTTATGTGCTCTAAGCAAATACCAAAAGTGGTAGTAAGTATTTAAACATTCTTTGTTTTTTGTTAGTTTTGCTTTAGCTCCTTTTCTAACAGCTGTACTCAGAGTCGCTTAATCGTTACTTAAGTTTAATTAAAAAGAGACACAGCTCTATCTCTTAAATAAATCTGTCTCGTTTTAAGTAACGATTAGCGACTCTGAGTACCGCGGTAAGCTTTATATTAAAAAAACCGAACTGTGAAAATGTTTAGCGGTCTACGACGTAGAGCTTGGAGGGCTTGTAGCGGCTACGAGACGAACTAAAATCACTACCCTTAATCGTAATATTAAGCAATTTAGTAAATTATGACATGAAGCAATTAACTGCAATACCCAGCAATACGTGGAAATTTCAGCAATTCTGTGCAATATAATTGCTCCAGATATTTTAGAAAATTCAACCCCTAAGGGGGTGAAATAGGGGTTTGAAATTTGGGTAGTCCACGAAGTCCAGAACTCGCGAGCTTAAGCTAGTATATAATATAGTTAAAGAGCTGGAGAGTCACAAAGGCTACTTTTATCCCGGAAAATTAAAGAGCTCCCATGGGATTTTAAAACCTAAATCCACGCGAACGAAATCGCGGACATCAGCTAGTATACGAACATACTCATATCAATTTATTGGGTTTCTGCTAGGATAAACAATCTCAGCGTTCATATAATAATCGTCTATCCTATTCGATAAACATAATAACAAAGTTAATACAAAAGATAATATTAGAGTATCAAGTAAAATGGGAGAAATGTTCGGTAATTTAAAAACGTAGCTTCTACCAATAGATTGCCGACCGAGTAGCGTCAGCAAATACGTCTTGCCATTGGCTACTCGGCGTGGATTTGTCAGTGTACGGAGCGCATCGTGGTCGTGTACAGTCAGCACAAAACTAACCTTATTTTTTAAACTAGCTATCCAACACGCGTTGCAATGCGTCTGCTAATTTACCACGATAACGTCCTGCTAGAAGGTAATAGCAGTTCGGACCACTGCACTGAAATGAACACAATATACATATACGCTGGAAGACGTTGTTTGGATGATAATTATTGATGATACCACTAGCTGATGCCTGCAAATTACGTCCGTGTCGATTTAGGTTTTTGAAAATCCCGTGGGAACTTTTTGATTTCCCGGGATAAAAAGTAGCCTATGTCACTCTCCAGGTCTTTATCCGTCAATCCGTTGTTCCGTTGTGACGTGATTGAAGGCCAAACCAACAAACAAACACACTTTAGCATTTAGTTAATTTTGTTTGAAAAAAATTACCCGCTTTCCTCCATAAAAATCTATTATTAGTCCCTTACTTACTTTTATGATTATTTAGGTGAACTTAAACGTTTGGTTTACCAACTAAAACAAAAATAAAAATAAAATCAAATCAAATCAAATTAGAGTGCCTAGGTAGTTTAGGAATTGTGTTATTTTTACTTTTAACTTTTGCATGCCTTCTGTTATTCGAAACATATCTACTGTTTAGCTCTATAAGACCTTATGTAAATTAAAGAGTCTCTGCAAAATAAAGAAATTGTATTAAAATTAGCTACTTTGAAATCTCTACATATTTTTTTCATTTTTTTGTAGTCGCTACTCAAAACTCAACGGAGGCCAGATCCCCTTTCGGGCAGGAAATTGAGTGAATGTTTTCCAATTTAATCGCATCTGCGCTGATACTTCACGAGCTGTGCGCCGCGCGGCTGGGACGTGGCCGGAATTTCACTTCTGCTTGTTATTCCTAGGATACGTTGCTAGAAGACAATGTTGATTTTAACCAATGCGCAGTCTGTGAGGCATAGACAAGGGCTGCCGATTATTTTATTTATTTTATCAAGGCTCATATCATAGAAGATTATGAATTTAAAAAAATGACTTAATGACACATTATTCATGCATCTTATGAAAAGAGAGTTAAAGCTTCGTTTTTTTGCATTGACAAAAGCGAAACTGCACTCAGTCTCCCTCACTCAATTTAACTTTTTGTCCACCTCCCAAATTTTGCTAATAAGTTTCGCTTCGAAAAGTTGCTCACGTTAATTTTGCGGCGCGTTTCCAGAATGACATGATGTTTTAAAAAAGAAATTGTCATTAAAAATGGGTTGAATTATATACTTTTCCCCAAAAAATTTACTTAGCGACTTTAAAATCTCAACATTTTTTTTTTAGTCGGTACTCAAAACTCAACGGAGGCCAGATCCCCTTTCGGGCAGGAAATTGAGTGAATGTTTTCCAATTTAATCGCATCTGCGCTGATACTTCACGGGCTGTGCGCCGCGCGGCTGGGACGTGGCCGGAATTGCACTTCTGCTTGTTATTCCTAGGATACGTTGCTAGAAGACAATGGTACTTTTAAACAATGCACAGTCTGTGAGGCAAAGACAAGCAAAGGCAAAGACAGAAAGTTCATAGCCTCAATAGCTCAACAGTTAAAGGTACGGACTGAAATTCGAAAGGTCGGCGGTTCAAACCCCACCCGTTGCACTATTGTCGTACCTACTGCTAGCACAAGCTTTACGCTTAATTGGAGAGGAAAGGGGAATGTTAGTCAAGGGCCATGGCTAATATTCTTTAAAAAAATACCTTCCAAGAAAAAAAATATTTCATAGTAATTAGTACTTAGCGAGTAGGACTCGCCCCGTACTCGGGTATTTTTTTGACATTTTGTCGGGCCGTGAAAAGCTAGCAAACATACAGAAACACTTTCACATGAATTATAAATAAGCTACTTTTTATCCCGGAAAATCAAAGAGTTCCCACGGGATTTTTAAAAAAACCTAATTCCACGCGGACTAAGTTGCGGGCATCAGCTAGTAGAATATAAAAAAACATAATGGTGGTAGAAAGAAGAATAATTTGTAGCATATAGAAGTATTCCACGTTTAGTCAGCCGGGCAGCGCTCGCAATGGAAAAATTAAAAAGGTAACACCACGCCACGCCACTTTCACATGAGTAGTGGTGTACGTGTCGCATTCGCTCCGTGTGAGGAAGCATGCACATTGCAAACAGTCTACTACCTACTGTAGCTTAATACTAACCGATTTCCAAAAAGGAGGCAGTACCTACTCAATTTGGCACGTATAAATTTTTCATAGACTAATAATTCAGTCAACATTGTTGGTTTGTTGGTCTGTCCTTCAATCACGTCGCAAATGTACAACGGATTGACGTGATTTGCATGGGTATAGTAAAGACCTGGAGAGTGAAATAGGCTACTTTTTATCCCGGAAAATCAAAGAGTTCCCACGGGATTTTTAAAAAAACCTAATTCCACGCGGACTAAGTTGCGGGTGTTATATTACGATAAAATTGGATACATAATTATTATGCTAAAATTCATCTAATCATAAACTTGGGAGTCTGAAGTAAATGTTTGTTGTGATGTTTAAAACAGAATCGTTATTCCGTTTCCGGATACAATGTCAATGTTCCTAGTTTCTTACTGTCATCATACAATACAATAGTGTAAAACTATTATTGTTTATTCTTGTTTAATTTGGTATCTAGGAATATGAAAATATGAAAAATAATATTATATAAATTATCAATACATGTCACTAATTATTCATTGTAAATTAAATATTGTCAATATACTAAGAGTGACATTATATTAAGCTATTGTCAACATACAGTTGGCAATAGCTATTATGTGAAATAATAATGTTGTGTAAACTGACAATTTAAGTCGCTTATTATTATTGTAAATTATTAATACGTAGACCATCAATGTCACTGATTTTATTATTGTAAATTGGGCGTGTCAACATACCTTTTGTCAACAAACCTAAAATAAATAATGATTAATATTAAGATCATGTGATAGTCGATATCCGCCTTGTTTGCGATGGCAGTGTTATAAAAGTACCCTACCTCGACAGAGAGGGGACAGTCTTGTATCGACAGCCCAGAGCAAACACAGCGGACCTTACTGAAGTTAAGTATTCTTATATTTTATTATAATGTAATGTAATCATTTGCCTTTTATAGGTTACCTGTTGTAACTGTGTACCAAATATGTACCTACTACTTTACTCAACGTTCTAATGTTTTAAAAGATGTGTGTTATGGAGTTTCTTTGCCCTTTCTTCTCCATGACTAAACACCTTAGCGAAACGGGTGGTAGATTCATTTAATATAAATAGATCAATGCTGAACAATACAATTCAATTATTATTCGACTTGGTTGGTTTACTTCTGTATTTATCACCTACCCTCTTGTGCTATTTATTTTATACATTGAGATAAAAGTAAACACTAGGTTGTTAGCTTCTAATTATTATAGAAGCCTGTTTAGATGATTAGGATTCTTACTTTGAAATAATACAGCAGATGCTTTGCTTGATTTTTAATTACTTAGTATTTGGCCTTACCTGACAAATAATTAAATGATAACTTTCATTAGTAATCATTGGATTTAATTTATCATCACTATTAAAGCCCACTGTCTTAACTTCTCTCTCTTTATCTAAATCTCACATCAGAAGTGGGATACGATAATTCTTTTCTTGTCGCAATACTAATACTTTTCAAATGCTTTCAGTAATCGTGGATGTGGCCTCTCCTCGAAGCGACAGGCTGCCACCTGTCGTCGGCGGCACGTGGTGTTCGTGTCCGATGATCCCAAAGCACCCTGCAGCGCTTTTGTCATCGGCACTTGGTGCTCGTGTGGCACCTTTGGTTAGAACGTCGCTTCAATTTTGAAAGATAAGTGAAGTGTATTTATGTGCTGCTTTAAAGTGAACTTTGTGCAACTTTTAACGTTAAACCACGTGTTTGTGGTATAATTTATTTGGATAAGAATAAGTCTAGTTAGAGGTCAGATTGGCCGAACGGTTTTTGATAAAGTATATAACAATGTGAAATCATTTAGAAAGTTATGATATACCGAAACAATAATAATAATCAAATCAGTAGGTTTGCTTTTGAGAAATTGCATCGTACTTACAACTCGAAACTTGAAGAAATTACCTTATTCTGATTTATGTAACTTAAACATAAACTATATTTATTTATTTATTTTGCTTCTTAAAATAACTCTACCATTTATCTTCTCTTAAAACAACACAAAAGAGATGGTCCATTCAAGTAACTTTTATTATTTAACTAAATTACTTTTTTTAGCAACGTAAGGCAGATTACCTGCTCAAGTTTTTTCTGTTCAGTAATGCTATCAGAACATTTTAATTTTATAAATACCTACGTTACGTGTTATCAATTTATTCTTGTTTTGAGTTGGTTTGCATACACTACACTTGTTTATAAGACATAATCAACAAAGAAAACATATTCTCTTCTACTCTAATTTCGGTCTGACGTCTATCCTAGTTTTTATGACAGTAACATTGACATTGAATCATTGAATTTTGTTTTGCGAATGGCACAATCTTATTTTTTTTTGTGTCGGTGCTTTTGTTGCCGTAGTTGATTTAATTTCACGGGCTGCAGTTTTCTATTTTCCTATGTACTTCGGGAACGAAGTACTTATCAAGATGGCCGAATTATAATAAAACATACTAATAATTTATGCTAAATGACAGAAGGAGAACGGAGAGGAAGGAAAGGGAAAAGAAAAAAAAAAGAAAAAGAAAAAAAAAAAAAAAAAAAAAAAATTTTACAAAATGTTAAGACTTACTATGTGGCAAAATGTTAAGACTCCCAATGGGACAAAATGTTAAGACTCACCATGTGACAAAAAGTTCAATGGGACAAAATGTTACGACTCACTATATTGTGACAAAATGTTAAGACTCCCAATGGGACAAAATGTTAAGACTCACTATGTGACAAAATGTTAAGACTCACTATGTGACAAAATGTTAAGACTCCCAATGGGACAAAATGTTAAGACTCCCAATGGGACAAAAAAAAAACAAAAAAAAAAAAAACAAAACTTGAGAGATTTCCGAAAGGAACGAACTGAGAGATTTCCGAAAGGAACACATATCGAGATTCCCGAATGGGACGAGCTTGAGATTTCCGAATGGAACTAAATATCGAGATTCCCGAATGGGACGAGCTTGAGATTTCCGAATGGAACTAAATATCGAGATTCCCGAATGGGACGAGCTTGAGATTTCCGAATGGAACTAAATATCGAGATTCCCGAATGGGACGAGCTTGAGATTTCCGAATGGAACTAAATATCGAGATTCCCGAATGGGACGAGCTTGAGATTTCCGAATGGAACAAATATTGATAATAATAAAAGTAAATAAATTAAAAATAAAATAAATAAATATGGTAAATGTAATAATAAATACATATTATAGTAAATTTATAACGGTAATAAATAATAAAAATAAATATTTTGAGATTCCCGAATGAGACAAACGTTGAGATTCCCAAACGGGACAAGAGTTTTTAATCCTAAAAGGGACAAATGTTATTATTGCCGAATGGTATTAAAAAAAAAAAAAAAAACAAAACATAAGGATTTTTTTTTCCTTTCTCTCCGTATTTCCCTATGTACTTCGGGAGCGAAGTACTTGTCAGTATGGCCGTGTTATATTACGATAAAATTGGATACATAATTATTATGCTAAAATTCATCTAATCATAAACTTGGGAGTCTGAAGTAAATGTTTGTTGTGATGTTTAAAACAGAATCGTTATTCCGTTTCCGGATACAATGTCAATGTTCCTAGTTTCTTACTGTCATCATACAATACAATAGTGTAAAACTATTATTGTTTATTCTTGTTTAATTTGGTATCTAGGAATATGAAAATATGAAAAATAATATTATATAAATTATCAATACATGTCACTAATTATTCATTGTAAATTAAATATTGTCAATATACTAAGAGTGACATTATATTAAGCTATTGTCAACATACAGTTGGCAATAGCTATTATGTGAAATAATAATGTTGTGTAAACTGACAATTTAAGTCGCTTATTATTATTGTAAATTATTAATACGTAGACCATCAATGTCACTGATTTTATTATTGTAAATTGGGCGTGTCAACATACCTTTTGTCAACAAACCTAAAATAAATAATGATTAATATTAAGATCATGTGATAGTCGATATCCGCCTTGTTTGCGATGGCAGTGTTATAAAAGTACCCTACCTCGACAGAGAGGGGACAGTCTTGTATCGACAGCCCAGAGCAAACACAGCGGACCTTACTGAAGTTAAGTATTCTTATATTTTATTATAATGTAATGTAATCATTTGCCTTTTATAGGTTACCTGTTGTAACTGTGTACCAAATATGTACCTACTACTTTACTCAACGTTCTAATGTTTTAAAAGATGTGTGTTATGGAGTTTCTTTGCCCTTTCTTCTCCATGACTAAACACCTTAGCGAAACGGGTGGTAGATTCATTTTAATATAAATAGATCAATGCTGAACAATACAATTCAATTATTATTCGACTTGGTTGGTTTACTTCTGTATTTATCACCTACCCTCTTGTGCTATTTATTTTATACATTGAGATAAAAGTAAACACTAGGTTGTTAGCTTCTAATTATTATAGAAGCCTGTTTAGATGATTAGGATTCTTACTTTGAAATAATACAGCAGATGCTTTGCTTGATTTTTAATTACTTAGTATTTGGCCTTACCTGACAAATAATTAAATGATAACTTTCATTAGTAATCATTGGATTTAATTTATCATCACTATTAAAGCCCACTGTCTTAACTTCTCTCTCTTTATCTAAATCTCACACGGGCATCAGCTAGTAGAATATAAAAAAGTCATAATGGTGGTAGATAGAAGAATAATTTGTAGCATATAGAAGTATTCCACGTTTAGTCAGCCGGGCAGCGCTCGCAATGGAAAAATTAAAAAGGTAACACCACGCCACGCCACTTTCACATGAGTAGTGGTGTACGTGTCACATTCGCTCCGTGTGAGGGAGCATGCACATTGCAAACAGTCTACTACCTACTGTAGCTTAATACTAACCGATTTCCAAAAAGGAGGCAGTACCTACTCAATTTGGCACGTATAAATTTTTCATAGACTAATAATTCAGTCAACATTGTTGGTTTGTTGGTCTGTCCTTCAATCACGTCGCAAATGTACAACGGATTGACGTGATTTGCATGGGTATAGTAAAGACCTGGAGAGTGAAATAGGCTACTTTTTATCCCGGAAAATCAAAGAGTTCCCACGGGATTTTTAAAAAAACCTAATTCCACGCGGACTAAGTTGCGGGCATCAGCTAGTAGAATATAAAAAAGTCATAATGGTGGTAGATAGAAGAATAATTTGTAGCATATAGAAGTATTCCACGTTTAGTCAGCCGGGCAGCGCTCGCAATGGAAAAATTAAAAAGGTAACACCACGCCACGCCACTTTCACATGAGTAGTGGTGTACGTGTCACATTCGCTCCGTGTGAGGGAGCATGCACATTGCAAACAGTCTACTACCTACTGTAGCTTAATACTAACCGATTTCCAAAAAGGAGGCAGTACCTACTCAATTTGGCACGTATAAATTTTTCATAGACTAACAATTCAGTCAACATTGTTGGTTTGTTGGTCTGTCCTTCAATCACGTCGCAAATGTACAACGGATTGACGTGATTTGCATGGGTATAGTAAAGACCTGGAGAGTGAAATAGGCTACTTTTTATCCCGGAAAATCAAAGAGTTCCCACGGGATTTTTAAAAAAACCTAATTCCACGCGGACTAAGTTGCGGGCATCAGCTAGTAGAATATAAAAAAGTCATAATGGTGGTAGATAGAAGAATAATTTGTAGCATATAGAAGTATTCCACGTTTAGTCAGCCGGGCAGCGCTCGCAATGGAAAAATTAAAAAGGTAACACCACGCCACGCCACTTTCACATGAGTAGTGGTGTACGTGTCACATTCGCTCCGTGTGAGGGAGCATGCACATTGCAAACAGTCTACTACCTACTGTAGCTTAATACTAACCGATTTCCAAAAAGGAGGCAGTACCTACTCAATTTGGCACGTATAAATTTTTCATAGACTAACAATTCAGTCAACATTGTTGGTTTGTTGGTCTGTCCTTCAATCACGTCGCAAATGTACAACGGATTGACGTGATTTGCATGGGTATAGTAAAGACCTGGAGAGTGAAATAGGCTACTTTATATCCCGGAAAATCAAAGAGTTCCCACGGGATTTTTAAAAAACCTAATTCCACGCGGACTAAGTTGCGGGCATCAGCTAGTAGAATATAAAAAAAACATAATGGTGGTAGATAGAAGAATAATTTGTAGCATATAGAAGTATTCCACGTTTAGTGAGCAGCCAGCAGGGCAGCGCTCGCAATGGAAAAATTAAAAAGGTAACACCACGCCACGCCACTTTCACATGAGTAGTGGTGTACGTGTCGCATTCGCTCCGTGTAAGGGAGCATGCACATTGCAAATAGTCTACTTCAATCTCCAACTACTAACTGAATTCCAAAAAGGAGGCAGTACTCTTATTTGGCACATATATTTTTTTCTTAGACCAATATTTCAGTCAATAGTCTATACAGATAGGGAGCATTTACATTGCATTGTCTGGTCTTCATAGAACAAATCTAGGCCAGACTTTATTTTTCAGAGAAAAATTAAAAAGGTTATACCACGCTACGCCACTTTCACATGAGTAATGGTGTACGACGTACGTGTCACAGTCCGTGTTATTTTTTTTTTTTTTTATTAAATTACTTGTCGCTATGACAAGTGTCACCGCTCCCCTGACAAGATGTCAGAGACTTTTTTAGACTTTATAAATTTTGAATTACACTAATTTGTTATTTATTTAATTTATTTATTTAATTTTATTTGTTGACAGAAGTGTCATTTTATGCAAGGTGAAAGGAACAGAACCATGCAATTTCTGTCCATGTTAGTTTATGTATTCTTATAATATAAAACAACATTGGACCTTTATTATCTGGTTCTGTTCCTTTCAATGACTATTCTCGCAATTTTCAAGCAAAATTCTAAGAATATTTGCCGGCTTGCCGTGCTCTCCAGTATGGCGGGGATAGAGCCCCTGCACAGTTCTATTTGTATTTGCTGGTGTAGGTCCTCACGTATTCTGCTGTGCTGCGGACAGTCGATGAGTAGATGTAAAATCGACTCATCGACAGTCTCATCGCAGACACAGCCAGGACCCTCCTTGCACTTGAACCTGTGCAGGTACTCCTAAAACCCGCCATGCCCACTGAACACTTGAACAAGAGCTGGTGTTAGTGTTAACCTGCGCAAGATGGCATTAGCTCCTTCCACTGTTGGGAAGAACGACTTGGTGACTGCAGCCTTTTCAGTTATTTTATATCTATGTTGCCAAATTTTCACGGTTTCGTATCTGATATGTCTTTTGATAAAGGATATAGGGCACGCGTCGTAGTCGGGGGCTGTCTTTTTAGTTATTGCTGCTTCTTTAGCTAACTGGTCGGCTCTTTCATTGCCCTCGACCCCGACGTGAGCCCTAATCCAGAAGAGTCTAATTATTTTTTGTTTATCTTTTAATTTTTTCAAATTTTGTCTAATTTCACAGTCCGTGTTAAGGGAGCATAGACAGTCTAGTTTTAATCGACTTCCAAAAAAAAGGCGGTACTCAATTTGAATATGCTGTGATAGCTTAGTGGTTAGGAAGTCTGTCTTCTAATCGGAGTTATGTGCGGTTTTAGCAATTAAATATCACTTGCTTTAACGGTGAAGGAAAACATCGCGAGGAAACCTACTGACATGCCTGAGAGTTCTCCATAATGTTCTGAAAGGTGTGTGAAGTCTACCAATCCGCACATGGCCAGCGTGGTAGACTATGGCCAAAGCCCTTCTCACTCTGAGAGGAGACCCGTGCTCTGCAGTGAGCCGCCGATGGGTTGATCATCACTTACCGATGGTAAAATCTGATGTCTAGTCAAACTTCAGGCAAGTGAAAATGCTTCCTAATTTTAACATTAGTGGCATATGTCGCGAACGCAGTTACCACAGCACGCGAGTGCAATTGATTTTTGTTGGCTCTTTGGTTTTTTATTTTATTTACCGTTATTAATCGAACTAATCGACATTAACGCTATATATGTAGGTATGTATTATACAGACATACTTAGTAATATTAATAAACGCTAAAGTGTGTCTGTCTGTCTTTTTATGGATGGCCTATCTGTTTAACCGTACGTATTAGAGAAGAAAGACTGGACTAAGAAGTGGTGAAGAGGACGCAGCGTTGGAAGACTCCCCACTAGGTGGACGGACGACATCCGACGAGTCGCAGGGAGCCGCTGGTTTCAGGCGGCGCAAGACCGTGTCGTGTGGAAGTCCCTACAAGAGACATAATGTCCAGCAGTGGACGACGATGATGATGAAGAAGTGGTGATAGCCTATGGTCAAAATATCAGCCTTCTATTCGGAGGTCAGGGATTCGATCCCGAGTATGCAGTTCTAACTTTACAGAGATATGTGCGTTCGTGCATGCCTGAGAGTTATTCATAATGTTCTCAAAGGTGTGTAAAGTTTGCCAATCCACACTGGGTCAGCATGGCAGACTATGGCGTAAACCCTTCTCATTGTGATAGGAGACACATACTCAGTAGTGAGCCGACGATGGATCGATTGTGATTGGATGAAAGTTTGTACTAAGATAGCTTGCATTCCAGGGAAGGAGAAATCCTACTTTTCACACCGGAAAATCGAGGAGTTTCCTCCGGATTTTAGAAAACTATTTGATACGGTAGCTTGCAACTTGAAGACGTGCAAAGTTTTTTTTATTTTATTTTTATTCACATACAAGTTAGCCCTTGACTGCAATCTCACCTGGTGGTAAGTGATGATGCAGTCTAAGATGATAGCGGGCTAACCTGGAAGGGGTATGGCAGTTTTTAGTAAACCCCTTTGGTTTCTACACGGCATCGTACCGGAACGCTAAATCGCTTGGCGGCACGGCTTTGCCGGTAGGGTGGTAACTAGCCACGGCCGAAGCCTCCCACCAGACCAGACCAGAAATTTAGAAATTATAAAATTCCAAACCCCTGCCAGGAATCGAACCCGGGACCTCCCACTAATAAGACCACAGCGCTCACCACTGCGCCAGGGAGGTCGTCAAATGTCCACTTTTTATGCCGGAAAAATCAAATAACTTCTGCGGGAGTTTTTAAAAACTAAACCACGCGGACGAAGTCGCGGGCATCATCTAGTAATGATGTAGGTATATAAAGTTACACGTTCTTTTAACATAACGAGTAATCGTTATTTACATGATTAAAATGTAATTTCAAAAGTGCTTGATATAGTTGCTGTTTTAAAAACCCTTTTAATCAACAAAGTACTGCACTTCTAGAGGAGTTATACAATGCACCTACTTACCTGCCTATTAACAGGTAGGTATTCATATTATTAAAATATGAAATAACGTCTTTAAAAATTTTATGCTATTCCTTTAAAAGTATAGTCTGCTAGTGTATATTCAATATGCATCCAAGTTTCCTCAGTATATTATTTTCCTTCACAATTTAAAACAACGATATTCATGATTCCAAAAAGTGAGACATAGGCATAGGAGGCCAAAGTACTTAATCAGTATATAACTTAATAGTAGTAGTATAAAAATATTTTCAAATTAATAATTCTTGTTTTAGTACAATTTTAGTAGTGATTCAGTACAAGATCTGTACCCGTAGTACAAGATTTTACGTCTCACCAAACGAAACCAAATTCGAGAGTCGAAATACTTCCGCGTTAGAGTAAAATGGATCTTAAACGCCTTGTTTTAAAGCTCAAGTTTGTCTACACTTCTACAGCCAGCGCTCCAAGCGGAAACATTGCGAAATTAAAATCAGTGGCATTGAATATTTGACTTCAATTCAAAGCTGTTTAGGTCCATTTTACTGTAACGCGGAAGTATTTCGACTCTCGAATTTGGTTTCGTTTGGTGAGACGTAAAATCTTGTACTACGGGTACTGGCCTCAGTACCCGTAGTATAAGATTTTACGTCTCACCAAACGTCGCTAGAATTCGAGAGTCGAAACACAATAACATCAAAGTAAAGGACCTAAACTGCCTTGGATTTAAGTCAAAAATTCAATGGCACTGATTTTAATTTCGCAACGTTTCCGCTTGGAGCGCTGGCTGTAGATGTGTAGACAAACTTGAGCTTTAAAACAAGGCAGTTAAGATCTAGTTTACTATAACGCAAAAGTGTGTCGATTCTCGAATTCTAGCAACGTTTGGTGAGACGTAAAATCTTATACTACGGGTACAGGTTTTGCATTGTCAAACGTCTTGTTTTACCTCCAACTGAGCTCCAAGACTAGAACCAAATGAGCAGGGAAAAATATCTGCGTGACGCGTAGATAGACGTTCTGTCTTATTGCGCTAGTATGTACGGCTCTATATAAATTGAGTTATACGAACTTTTTGTCAGCCAGACATTTTTACTGTACCTAGTGTGCTTAAGCTATAATTGTGAAGGTATGAATACTGACTTGTGCGCTGTGTCAAAATTTAACGGTAAACGGTAAACTTTAACCGCCTGACATGCAACTGGACCTAAATAATATTATTGCATTATATTTAGTTAAACCACAGAATTTGTAATAGACTAGCTTATGCTCGCGACTTCGTCCGTGTAACTACACAAATTTCAAATCCCTATTTCACCCCCTTAGGGATTGAATTTTCAAAAATCCTTTCTTAGAGGATGCCTACGTCATAATAGCTATCTGCATGCCAAATTTCAGCCCGATCCGTCCAGTAGTTTGAGCTGTGCGTTGATAGATCAGTCAGTCAGTCAGTCAGTCAGTCATTCAGTCAGTCAGTCAGACACCTTTTCCTTTTATATATTTAGATAAATAAAATAAATGAATAATAACTTCGTCCGCGTGGAATTAGGTTTTCAAAAATCCCGTGGGAACTCTTTGATTTTCCGTGATAAAAAGTAGCGTATGTCACTCTCCAGATCTTACACTATACCCATGCAAAAAATCACGTCGATCCGTTGCTCCGTTGCGACGTGATTGACGGATAAGCCAACAAACCAACAAACAAACACACTTTCGCATTTATAATAGGGGTAGTCCTACCTTATGCTCGCGAATTGGTCCGTGTGGACTACACAAACTTCAAACCCCAATTTTACACCCTTAGGGGTTGAATTTAAAAAAAAATCTTAGTGGATATTTGGGTCACATTAACTATCTGTACGCCAAATTTCAGTCCGATCCGTCCAGTGGTTTGAGCTGTGCGTTGATAGATCAGTCAGTCAATGAGTCAAGGCTTTACCTTTTATATATATATAGCACGTAGATATGTAAAACGTTGTAAGCACACAGCAGGCTTAAGTTCGAAACTTGGCGATCACATGGCGGCAGATTACAGCTGGGAGATGTTTATTAAACAATTTTGCATTAGCCCAGCCTCGGTCGCGGCGCGCTCAATATTGTAATCCTCTTATGTCTGCCGTGCACGAGGTGCTGTGTGGTGTGCGATAAAGGCTCTGTTAGAATATAAGCTATACTAATGATAGAGCTATCGCCAGTGCGGAAAGAGTGCGGCAAGTGACGGTGAAGGGAGTTGAGATGCGGGGAATGATGGTGATGTACGAGGTGTTGTGTGGTGTACACGATAAGAGCCTTCTTAGAATATAAGCTATAGGGATAGAGTTGGCTAGCGCAAACTGAGCACGGCGATTGATGGCGAGTGGTGTCAAGGTGCGGCGAGTGATGGCGAGGGGAATCTAGGTGTGGCAAGTGACAGCGAGGGGAGTCAAGGTCCAGCGAGTGACAGCAAGGGGAGTCTAAGTGCGGCGAGTGCTTATAGTGAGTAGAGTCGTGCCACGGCGAGTGGCAGCGAATAGAGGCACCGTGCGCCTAGTGGCGGCTGATGCAAGACTTACGTGCATGTATGTATGTATGTATGTATATACTTTATTGCACCACAGAAACACAAATGACAGGTTACAAAAAGAAATCTTAATAAGTAGGTACAAAAAGGCGGTCTTATCGCTAAATAGCGATCTCTTCCAGACAACCTTAACGCTAGGGAAAAAACGAACAAATGGACAATGGGAGGTGGTGTAAAATAAACCTAAATACCAATAGCTAAATAAACTAAACCATATAATAAGAATATATATAGATTTGTAAAAGTTGTGAATACACAGCAGACTTAAGTTTGAAAGTTGGCGAGTAGTTACACATGGCTGACGAGAGATGTTTAGAGTTAAAGCCAGTGCAGGCGAGTTACGGTGAAGGGAGTCGAAGTACGACGAATGGTAGTGATGTACGAGGGTAAGGGCCCTGATAAATCATAAGCTAATGATAGAGTTACAGAGCGCAGCGTGTGACGTCGAGGAGAGTCGAGGTTTTTTTATTGTGAGATAGGACCGATAAACAATATTTTCCGTTAATAATATTAGTAAGTATGGATTGTAATTGTAAAAATATCATTTGGTCGAACCGCGGCCTAAACTCCCTCGCAACGTGTAGTTGTTAACGAAAGTTTCAGCTATACAATAATAAGCCCAATTACAAAGGCTAAAAGGTGCGTTTTCTATCTTTTTTTCCCCCCTAACTCAAATACTACCGACTACTTAACTACATAATACCTACTCCTTTAGATTTCGAGACTACTTAATAATTTTGTAGCTTAGTATTTTCTACACTTGAATAGTAGAAAAATGTAGAAAAATCTACTAAGCCGATTTCCTGTTCTGTGGAATCTGTCTGGATTAGGTTGTTGTACCTAAGTACTTACTTTAATTTATATAATATCTTCTTTATTAACAAAATGTGAAATGAAAGTTCCTACCTCACTTTACTTGACGTTTTGGTGAAACCAAACATTTACTTTTAGTTTGGTTTTGAATAGATGTAATTTTTGAAATTAAAACTAACAAAAAACTCGGATAACAATAGAACATACAAATAGGTCTACTTAAGGTTAGAGATAATAATCCAAATAGATATGTAACTACCGGCACCGAAGGCTTAACGTGTTTTTCGAGGCATGAATAAATAAATAGTTTGGCTTTTAAGAGCTTCAAAGATTGGTAATTCAACTAGTAACTCTCTTTGCGTGTTCTATTGCCTCCATAATGGGGAGTGCTATGAAGTGTTCTTTGATCTCATTCCACCCTCCTTTTTCTACAACCGCACCGCACGCCACCGCAAACAATTCCGCCCTCACCACCTGGGTGTCTGGTGCACTTCGACCACTCATTGTGCCAGATCCTTTTTTCCACGCACATGCAAACTGTGGATTCAACTCCCTTCGGCGGTGTTCCCATTAGGTTACAACATGGGGTTATTCAAGGGGCGGACCAACAAATTCCTGAAAGGCCGGCAACCTTGGTGGTTCCTCTGGTATTGTAAATGTTCATGGGCGGCGGTAATCACTCAACATCAGGTGACCCACCTGCTCGTTTGCTCGCCATTTTTATAAAAAAAAAATAAAACACAATATTGTTATCATAGTGTGCCATATTGTACAAAATTAATGTATTTGACGCGTCCGCCACCAAACACATAAATTAGTAGTTACACAAAAATGGCTTTTTATGCAAAAAGTACACTTCCTTGCCTTAAAAGTGAAAACATTAAATCAAAAGGATAAGAAATATTTTATTTAAAATTCAGTTAATTCTTAAATTGCCCCATATTTATTTATTTTCGACTAAATGGTGCCCGCGGCTTCATTCACTTGTATTTAGGTTTTTGAAAATCCCGTGTCTTAAATTACCTGGGATCCCGGCAAAAAATAACAGCGATCAACAAACAAACACACTATCTTATAATATTAGTAGTGTAGTTTTTGATAGTATTTCCAATTTTTTTTGTACAATCTCGAATTTAAATGTAATAAGTAAATTAATTCTGGAATACTATCTTTCAGCTTCTGAGTTCTGACGGTGATTTTCCCCCAAATATTCAAAAAAATTTAATGTTTGAAGACCTCAGACAAATTTCCTGTTTATTATCCGTACTAATATTATAAAAATGCGAAAATGTGTCTGTTTGCTAGCCTTTCTCGGCCCATCCGTTTAACCGATTTTGACGAAATTTAGTACAAAGATAGCTTTATGATAGCTTACATACCGGGGAAGGACATAGCCTAGGTTAGCCTGCTTTTCATCCCGTGAAATTAAAGAATTCGCACGGGATTAAAAAAAACCTAAATCCATGCGGACGAAGTCGCTCACCTTGTATTAAATAAAAATATAACCAACTCTTGGTTTTAATAATACAGGGAACATGCCAAAGCGAATAAAGGATGTAAAAGTAAAAAATAACTAAAGGGTATACACTTATTTTGTCCGCGAGTGCATCATTCAAGTTTTCGTGCGGCCGTGTGAATGATTAATACACTTATTTCATGTTTCACATTCCATACGACCCGGTAACGACATATAATACATCTACATGAAAAAATACGTCCCTTGCAGTTAGTTTACATGAAGTACATTTTCATGATAATTTTTCATGATGGACCTTTCATTTTTGGTAGGTATAGTTTTAAAAGTTAACAAATATATCCTAGTTTTTTAGGGTTTTGTACCCGACCGGTGCACTCCGGTAACATGGCGATGGCGATGGTCTCAGCGAGCGACGTCCGCCGAGGCGGACCCTCGGCGGACGTCGCTGGCTGGGTCGCGGGGTGAGGGGGGAAGCGTAAACACGTTTCCCAGCGTTAAAAAAAGGGTTTTGTACCCGAAGGGTACCAACGGGACCAGTGGCGTGCACAGGAGTTCAAGCCAGGGTATACATTTAGGTATGAACTTATTTTACGGCAGGTTAAAATGAAAAATAAGCATTGATTTATTACAATGAGGGTAAGCAGTGCGTTTATGCCTCTATGAGCTGCACGCCACTGAACGGGACCCTATTACTAAGCCTCCGTTGTGCGTCCGTCTGTCTGTCAGCGGGCCGTAATATGTGAGAGTTGAAATTTTCACAAAGTATGTATTCCATGCATATTGCTATGTAAAATAGCCGCCATGTAAATTAAAAAAAAAATAATAAGCACGCAACCTTGTACGACGGTACGGAACCCTTAGTGTGCGAGTCCGATTCGTACATGACGGGTTTTTATTTACGATTCGATAATCGGTCAACCGCAGAAATGAAAGAACCGAAACTCACGACCTATTTTGTAACATAAAAGAATTAACACGAAAATTTAATTTCTTACACGACACGCAGATTTTCTTTACCGAATAACAAATGGTTTGACGTCAGTACTAAATCAGAGCTGGAAAAATATCACTCTTGTAAAAAATTTATTTGTATATCTGTGGATGTTGTATTGAAAATATAATAATACTAGCTTACTCCCACAACTTCGTCCGAGTAGACTACACAAATTTCAAACTTCTGTTTTACCCCGTAGGAGTTGAATTTTCAAAAAAATCCTTTTTTTGGCGGATGTCTACGTTATAATAGCTATCTGCATGCCAAATAGCCCGATCCGTCGTGGTTTGAGCAATGCGCTGATAGATCAGGCAGTCAGCTTTTCCTTTTATATACAGGGTGTGAACAGAACGCTGCCAAAAACGAAGACAAATGACAGTACTGATGATTACTGATATGATACCACAAAAAATCGCGTAAAAATACTAAAAAATCCTATAATTTTGTAAAAGTTTACGATATGTTGCAAATAAAACATGTCAATCAGTCAGTCAGTCAGTCACCTTTTCTTTTTATATATTTAGAAAAGGCTGACTGACTGATCTATCAACGCACAGCTCAAACTACTGGACGGATCGGGCTGAAATTCGGCATGCAGATAACTATTATGACGTAGACATACGCTAACAAAGGATTTTTGAAAATTCAAGCCTTAAGGTGACGCAGGACGCTCGACCAAAATAGGCAGCGCACGTGGGTAACATGTTTGCTTTTCACTTGACATTGTATGAGAAAGTTGAGAGGCACGATGATTTTCACTGAAATCAAGCGCGCGAAAAGGGTTTAGGAAAAGTATTTTTGAGAAAAAACCGCTGAATTTATGTTTGTAATTTGTAATGAATAAATAAACAACGTCTAATGATAAATTGTTTTAGTATTTTCATATTCCTAATCTTATTTATTTACGCCCAAAGTTGTCATTAATTTAGTGTTAAAATAGGATTTTTTTGAGCCTCGTAACTTTTAAATCAATATTTTTTTCAATATTTTATATATCAATAAACCTAGATAATGACGAGATAAATCGATATAATTCTTAGTTTTGTGCGTACAATATCGAATATTGTTGTATTTTCCCTCCTACGTTTGTATGGAGAAAGCACCGAACTGAGCTACCTTAAGGGGGTAAAATAGGGGTTCGAAGTTTGTGTAGTCCACGCGGACGAAATCAAATAAAATCAAATAATTTATTCAAAGTAGGTAATAAATTACACTTTTTGATTTTCAGTTGTTGGATTTGTAAGATATGTACCTAGTGGTGTATAGAAGCAGACGTTACTTTGCGGAAGTCCATGATATACAATGAACCAAAAGCCAGTCAATCGTTGCTTGCGCAGTGGCTGCTTTTCCTGCATGTTTAGTAGTGGGAGGGCGGGCGGTGCATTTCGCATGCTGTTTCGGCGGATTACAGCAAATTAAGCTTTTGCTTCATTGTACTTAGATATACCTGTTAGAAATCATGTTATAAATATTAAAATTTGTAACGAGTTAAATACTATGCCCATAATTAATAGAGCGCATTAAATATAATATGAAGGAAACATTTGATTGAATGTAGAATATTGCAACCTAAACCTTATGTGATTCATTCAATCAAATGTTGTTGTCAATAGACATCCCTAAATTGCATATCTATTTAAAGTAACTTACTTACTAAGCTCGTTAATCGTTAAAATTACTAAAATTATTTATCAAAGTAGTATTACATTTGTTTGTTAACATAATAATGACTTTAATTAAGATACGATGAAAATGAATCTTAAGGAATGAACGAAGGTAACTTCACGTCATTTCGATTAATGTCTGAGTTCATTCATGATAAACGATATAAAAAGCCGTGTGGCCTAATAGGCAAGTAGTTCTGCAATGAAAACCGACAAATAAACTTGTGAAATCGTCTTCGGGTTATTTTTCCTTCGTGGGCACCTTACATACCTAGTGGTGGTGAATTTTACGCGAACTTAAAACTAAAGCTACGAGGCAATCCCGGGCATAAGCTAGTATTTTATATACCTAAAAAGTTTTTAGGCAAAGTAGCGGGCTTTAACTTTACGTATAATGGGGAGATTGTGTAAATAAAATGTTTCTTTGATCTCGATATAGCGAGCTTGATAAATCGTCAGACGACATTCTTTATGACATGCTAAATTTGTATTCAAAATTTTCACGAAAACTCAAACTGACGGAATAATAATGAACAGAGTACAAATAAAGATTTGTTTGTTCGAGATGAAAGTGCTTAATGGAGTAACAGTGTAATGCCGTTAGAATTGAAACAGCTATGGTACAACCATAGAGCAGAAACAAAGAGGAGTTGGCCTAAGCAACTGTGCACTGTGATTTTCAACTAGGTCCTGACGTCATCACTGTGGGCGGGGCCTTAGTTAGTATGCTGTCTGCGTTCGTCAGGTTCACATATATTGAGACTCGTATTATCGGTGTGTTTTCGCGTTTTTAAGAACAAAAGGATGAAGTGTTGTGTTTTATCGTGTCAAAGTTATTCAGACAGACGTTCTGATGCTATGAATGGTATCACATTTCATTTGTAAGTAATTTTATACGTGATTATTAAAATAGTTCTAGATTATTGACATCTAGTGTGAGATAGCTGAACTATGTAGTGACATCAATATATCGATGTTAGGTCGCTAAGCGAGTAGTTTTGCTACTAACCCGCAGATGGAAAATTGAGAAGTGGGCGGCGTTCCACAACCCCTCACCCCGCAAAATGTCACTCGATATTTCATAGGGAAATCTTAATACAACATCTCCTCTTTGTTTCTGCTCTATGGGTACAACTTATGGAAGTACTAACTGAGACCCGCGATTTCGTCCGCGTGGATTTACGTTTTTGAAAACCCCGTGGGAATTCTTTGATTTTTCGGGATATAAAGTAACCTATGTCACTCTCCATGTCTTTGACTATACCCATGCGAAAAATCACGCCAATCCATAGCTCCGTTGCGACGTGATTAAAGGACAAACCAACAAACTAACAAACAAACACACTTCCATATTTATAACTAGATGAAGCCCGCGACTTCGTCCGCGTAGATTTAGGTTTTCCGGAATGAAAATCAGCCTATATTATACTTCCTCGGGATGCAAGCTATCTCTGTACCAAATTTCGCCAAAATCGGTTAAACGGATGGGGCGTGAAAGTCTAGCAGACAGACAGACGGATGGACAGACATACAGACACACTTACGCATTTATAATATTAGTATGGATGGGTAGTGATTCATGGCGGTCAGTGCCTATTTGCCTCTATGAAGTGATCGCTTGCTCATAACAGCTAAGGTATGTACGTATTCTTATAAACAAAGGGACTACAAAAAAGTAAAATTTGGCGTTAAGAACAAACTTTTATCCGAAGTTAACCGAATCAACTAACCGTGAAATTAAAGCCCGATTTTCGAAGAAACAATTTCGACCGGGCGATTCCATTTTCTTGTTCACGCAAACCTTTTTTAGTTCAACTGACGTAATTACCAGTGTTTTCTTAGCTGGGTAGTTTTGAAACGTTAATTTACTTAGCTAAATTACTGTAGATCAACTGTCTTCTCTACTATTATAGTTATTCTGATTCATTAAAAAGCGTACAAAATAATACCACATCTTCCTTCGGTTATTTAAAGTTATTTAATTCAACGAAGCTATGGAGTAAAATCCATACTTTCATACTAATATTATAAATGCGAAAGTGCTGTGTCTGTCTGTCTGTCTGCTAGCTTTTCACGGCTCAACCGTTCAACCGATTTTGACGAAATTTGGTATAGATATAGCTTACATCCCGGGGAAGGGCATACGCTATTTTTTATCCCGGAAAATTGAAGAGTTCCCACAGGATTTTTAAAAACCTAAATCCACGCATCTAGTCTACAATAATATTCGTTCACTATCCCAAACGAAACTTAAATATTTTTTGGTACAAAACTATCCTTTAATATGCTTTTCAGGAGTAGGTCTGACGACTTTACGTGCTCTCCTAAGCACGGGGGTGACACACCACCAACTTCCTAACTCAGGGCTAGTACTGAGAAAATCCAATACCTTGCTATTTTTGGCCTGACCTTTGAATCAAACCCAAGACCTCGTCCTCTGCATTCAAACATGCGCACCACTAAACCAAAGAGGTAGTAATAGCAGAGTAATAAATGTACAAGCCCGCAAGTAATGTACGTGGCGCAGTCGGAACCACTAGAACACAAAGTCGTGCAATTTATCAACGGAGCCAGCTGTTTTGGCTAAGTTCTGATAGCCGCTGCATATCAAATGCATCGCTACATAATTGCCCGGGAACTGGCGGGATATTTTCAGACGCACTCTCTATTCCCTCACACTCATAGCCCGATGGGACGGCAATGAGACACAACCGGAGAAAAATTTGAAGCCGGAATGACGACTTTGCGTGCTTTCTGAGGCATGGGGGTGACACACCACCAACTTCTTAGCTCCGGGCTAGTTAACAGAAAAATTCAATACCCAACTATTTTTGGCCTGATCTGGGACTCGAGCCCTCGTCATCTCGAACATGCTAATCGCTGAACCAAGAGGCAGTTATAGCAGAGTGATAAATGTACAAGCCCGCAAGTAATGTACGTGGCGCAGTCGGAACCACTAGAACACAGTGTGAGGGAATCACACTCATAGCTCGATGGGACGGAAATGTGACACAACCGGAAAAAGATTGGAGGCCGGAATGACGACTTTGCGTGTTCTCTGATTCACGGGGGTGAAACACCACAAACTTCTTAACTCCAGGCTAGTTAACAGAAAAATCCAATACCTAACTATTTTTGGCCTGATCTAGGAATCGAACCCTCGTCATCTCGAACATGCTAATTACTGAACCAAGAGACATTTATAGCAGAGTAATAAATGTACAAGATATTTTCAGATGATACTTGATAACAATATTCCGAAGGAAGATGAAGGTAAATGATTGAAGGTGGTAAAGTCTGGTGGGTGGCTTCGACCGTGCCTACTTAGCACCTTACCGGCAAAATCGTGCCGCCAAGCGATTCGGCGTTCCGATACGATGCCGTGTAGAAACCAAAGGGGTATGGGTTTTATAAAAACTGCCATAACCCTTCCAGGTTGGCCCGCATCCATCTTAGATTGCATCGTCACTTACCACCAGGTGAGATTGCAGTCAAGGGCTAACTTGCATCTGAATAAATTAAAATAGGATCTATTTGTTGAACTATCCACACTATCTATACTAATGTTATAAATGCGAAAGTGTGTTTGTTTGTTTGACCTTCCTTCACGCCCTAACTAAGCAACCAATCGAGTTGATTTTTAGCATAGATAGTTGAAAGAACGGAGAACTACTTTTTATCCTGGAAAATCAAAGAGTTCCCACGATGGACGAAGTTATTATAAAGAGGTTTTGTAAGTTGTTTGTAGAGGGAACTTCTGAACCGATTTTGAAAATTATTTCACCAGTGAAAGCTATTTTTTATTTTATTTTAGTGATCTCCACGAAAATTGTAATAAGCTACCCGTGCAAAGCCGGGCCGAGTTACTAGTTATTTATATTTGCTTTCATAACATTCCCACTAGCTCTTAGTCAATAATAGTCGTGTCCAATCTCGCTAATAACTGTATTATTTAGTTTCTCCGTACCGGCACTGCTAATAGAGGAATGCTTTGTGTTTGTATTACGACACAAATATGTTATTTCGGACTAGTATAATTGAATAAACTTGGACGTCTCTCTTTAAAGTGCCTAGTACACATTGGTACTGATTCTGACTTCTGAGTACAACTAAATTTTAGAGTAATAGCCATCCTCTTCTTACTACTGTAAGGTGAAGAGGACAGACACAATTTGACAGTTTTAAATTTAATTTACGCGATTACAAGCCACAATTACAGCTAAGCTTAATTAAGTTCACGTAACGAGAATATTGTCAGTGGGAACCCTCAGTACCGGAGCGGGTCATATTAATAATTTGGTAGACGCATTAAGTACTGTAATGTGTTTGGAAATGGTACCCAGTAAGCTGGAAAGTGATCGCCGCTTGAATTCCAATTCGCTATTAACATTAACAACCGTTGGAAATATTCGGGTGCTGCCTCACTTACAGCGAGGATTCTTTTACAAGGATTTTAGGACTTCGTCCACATGGACTACACAAATTTCAAACCCCTATTTCACCCCCTTAGGGTTGAATTTTCAAAAAATATTTCTTAGCGGATGCTTACGTCATAACAGCTATCTGCATACTAAATTTCAGCCCGATCCGTCGAGTAGTTTGAGCTGTGCGTTCATAGATCAGTCATTCAGTCAGTCACCTTTTCCTTTTATATATCTAGACTAGCGACCCGCCCCAGTTTCGCACGGGTAGCTTATCACAATTTTCGCAAAGAACTCAGGAATTATGCAGCTTTCTACTGGTTAAAAAAATTTCAAAATCGGTTCTGTAGTTCCAGAGATTACCCCCTACAAACAAACTTACAAACTTTACCTCATTATACTATTATAGTATAGATTAGCGGATACCCCGCGTGTGCTACTACGCTAAGAAAAAAACCACCACGGCAGGCTTCGCACATCTTTGAGAACATTATGTACATCTCTCAGATACGCAGGTTTCGTCAAAATATTTTCCTTCACCGTTAAACCCAGGGCCCAGACTCAGTAAGTAGGTGCTTAATTTTATAAGTCTAACATCGTAGCTACTGATTCTGAGCACTACTAAATTTTAGAGTATTCGCATCCTCTTTTTCCTAATGTAATATGAAATGGAAAGGCATAGTTTGACAGTGTGGCTAATTCCATTGTACACAATCTCTAAACTAAACTAAAATGTCACGCCTAAATCTATTGCTATCCCTTTCATAATGTTGCTTGCGGATGGCACTAGATTTAGGCCTGTTAATTTGGTTTAGTTTAGAGATTTTGTACAAGAGAATCGGCCCCAGTTTTAACTTTAATTTAGAGCTGTCAAACCTCGGGACATTAGCTGCCTGTCTTGAGCCTATTGTTTAAGTTTGTAACGTGTTCGAAAATGTAGAGTTTTGAAATCTAAAATTCATGTTCCGTCCTTTTTTAGCAATATTAATAAGAAAAAGATGCAGATACTCTAAATTTAGTTTAGAGAAAGACAACAAAATCAATATTATGTAATTTCTTGTAAAACCCGCTTACAGTGTGGCTCAGTTTTTTCGGTTTTGGATCATACAAATGGATGGAGCGTGAGACAACCTAATTATATTCCAAAATCCAAATACACCAAATTCAGAGCTACGTGATTATATTATTTCCGGTAAAGGAGGAGGTAGGTACGGATTAGCAATACCCAATTTTAATGTAAGCCATGAAAGCCTAGTGATTTAGATTTCCGCATCTTATTCAATCCCGGGGTTCTGAAAATAGTAAAATTTTCGTTGTGTTTCTTGACTATCTTAGCCCAAATAACTTCCGTAATCCGCCTAAACTATCCTCCCAATATATTATAAAATATATAAAAGGAAAAGGTGACTGACTGACTGACTGATCTATCAACGCACAGCTCAAACTGCTAGACGGATCGGGCTGAAATTTGGCATGCAGATAGCTATTATGACGAAGGCATCCGATAAGAAAGGATTTTTGAAAATTCAACCCCAAAGGGAGTGAAATACGGGTTTGAAATTCGTGTAGTCCACGCAGACGAAGTCGCGAGCATAGGCTAGTACCTATATTATAAAACACAAAAAATGTTTCTGCAGGTGTGTATGTGTGTCTGTGTCCGTCATAGACTATGTCAAAAATGTGTCTATGTCCGTCATATTGTGTCCGTCATAGACTTTGAAACCATCTAACCGATATGCCCCAAATCGGTTTCATTAGAAAGGCAATAATGCAAAGATGGTTTTAGACCACTAAAACAATGCATTAGGCACATTGTTTTTAAGCGTAGTATTCAAACGAGTAGGGTTGTCACCTGATGTTGAGTGATTACCACCGCCCATGAATATTTGCAGCACCAGAGGAACCGCCAATGCATTGCCGGCCAGTTGAGACTTGAGACGAACGATGAAGTCTGGTGTACATTAATATTAACACCAGAAGTATAAGCACTAAACTTTGCCTACAAAAGCATACAATAATTTCCATAGTGGATCAAACATACTCGTATTCTGACTAAACTTTAAATTGGCCCACAATTAGTTCTGCCAGTGTAGCTAAACTAAACTAAATCATAGAGTATATTAGTGGAATAGGAGACTGCAATTATATACAGGGTGTAACCAGAACGCTAGCAAAAACGCTAAGTTGTTGACCGCGACTTTTCTAAATCCACTAATTACTGTTTTTAATTCCATTGAAGGGCTGAAAACACGCTAAGAGATTGCAGATTTCCATTTCTACGTACTTTCTACCACCGTTACCACCACCGCCACGTTATGTATGGATATAGGGTGTAACCAGAACGCTAGCAAAAACTTAGCGTTATTGTTATACTAACTTAACACAATAATATTTAGAGCCTCAATAGCTCAACCGGTATAGGAGTGGACTGAAAACCGAAAGGTCGACGGTTCAAATCCCGCCCGTTGCACTATTGTCGTACCTACTCCTAGCACAAGCCTGACGCTTAATTGGAGAGGAAAGGGGATTATTAGTCATTTAATATGGCTAATATTCTTTAAAAAAAAAAACAATGCAATAACAATAACCATTTGCCTCATTTTGTAGTTTTAGTGATTTAGTATTTTTCAAACCCGCAATGTACCTATAGCGTGCAAATCTGGGGCGGCATCACCTACGACACGGCATTGACTCTGAGTGGTCTACTTACGTGGGGTCGGCACAACATGGCTTACATGTCAACACCCTGTATATACTATGAATTTGATATGCACTAGGCAACTATCAAAACTTAGGCAAGGTAGTGTAGCTAGTACACGTTGCAAAATTAGCACTTTGTTTCGATTCTAGAGTACCTACGCAATTCTATCTCGTACGTTGCTATTACTTCTGAATTTCAAGTTTTGGTTTGCTCATGGTTTTAAGCAGAAGCTAGTCATCATCGTTAACTGATAGACGTCTACTACTGGACTGGCCCCGTCTTTTCCATACATTTCGCCTTTGTGTTCCCATTTCGCCTTAATATTAAAAGCGTAAGTCAGAAAAGCAGGTTAAATTTAACTAATTTTATAAGTTATTAAAATGTTCCCTCATATAAAGCTTGCACGTCGATATAGATCACAACGCGTAGAGGCTTATTGAGAGATTTTATCTTTATAATAACCTAACTGCAATATTAACTTGATTAGGGCACAATTGCTATTGTAACCACTTAATAAAAATATCGACCTAAACACAAAAGTATTTAATAGTCGTCTCGTTCCGACTCGAGACTGGCTTAAAAACCTTCAAACACCGGTATTTATACAAATCGACTCAAGATGGCTACCCGCCACGCGTGACATCGGATGAGTCAAATATTGTCTAAATAATTAAACTAACTTCAATAAGTTAACAATTGGGGCCGATTCTCTAGTACACAATCTCTAAACTAAACTAAATTAACAGGTCTAAATCTAGTGCTTTCCTTTTCCGCAAGCAACATTATGAAAGGGATAGCAATGACTGAAAGGGATAGCAATAGATTTAGACGTGATATTTTAGTTTAGTTTAGAGATTGTGTACAAAGGAATTAGCCACAATATTGAAATTAAAATTACGTTTTAGCAAATTGCTCGTGTCAGGAAGTCCCACTTAAGAGGGCTCAGGGCGGTGCTTTCTTCATACAAACGTAGGAGGGTAATTACTACATTATTTGATACTGTATGCTCAAAACTAAGTATTACATCGATTTATCTCGTCATTATCTAGGTTTATTGATATAAATAAAACATTGAAAAAAAATTGATTTTAAAGTTACGAGGCTCAAAATAAACACAAAGTTTATGACAACTTTGGGCGTAAATAAAATATAAGATTAGGGGTATAAAAGTTCTAAAAGAATTTTACTTCAGACATAGTTTATTAATTATTCATTACTTGAAATAACTATACTTTGCAAACATAAATTCAGTAGTTTTTCTCAAAAATACTTTTCCTTTCCGCGCGGTTGACTTTGGTGAAAATCATCGTGCCTCTCACCCTTCTCATACAATGTCTAATGAAAAGCAAGCAGGTTATCCACGTGCGCTGCCAATTTAGGTCGAGCGTACTCAGAGGCGTCTTTACCTATGGTGCAGGGTGTGCGGTGCACTCGGGCGCCGGGTCTAAGGGGGCGCCGAGCGCCCTCTAATGCGACACCTCCAAAGATGCGCCGATGCCGGCGCTCTCAAAGACCCTGCGCTCGTGTTATGGCCGACGGACGCCGTCATCATTTAAAATCATCATTTAAAATTACACCATTTGCATCCGAATTTCCGTTTGAAAATATTACTGTTACTATTCCATTTTGAGCCTGCTCCTACTAGACTAGAGAGCGCCAGGGTACTGGTTGCACACGGGCGCCACAAGGGCTAGAGACGCCTCTGAGCGTACTGCGTCACCTTAAGTATAAAACCACGGCGCTCAGCACTGCGCCAGGGAGGTCGTATCGTTCTTGACTTTATCCAAAATTACCGAAAAGGAAATAAGCCTCGAGTTAACTCGCGATCTCATTTCGGAATCCGAAGTGCTCAGAGTTGGGCGGATTCCGGCTCTCATGATCGAGAGCGATCCAATTTCCGCCCGCCCATTATTTATTTAAGCATTGATGCTACTGGGTAGGAAGTGCTCGAATATTGTGGATGGATTGCTAATATGTGTCTAAATACTAAATAAGTTGTGATTTTTTTACTGAAAATAATTAGTTTTATTTAAACAGGACAACAAATTTATAAGACTACTAGCTTATGCTCGCGACTTCGTCCGCGTGGACTACACGAATTTCAAACCCCTATTTCACCCCCTTAGGGGTTGAATTTTTAAAAAATCCCTTTCTTAGCGGATGCCTACGTCATAATAGCTATCTGCATGCCAAATTTCAGCCCGATCCGTCCAGTAGTTTGAGCTGTGCGTTGATAGATCAGTCAGTCAGTCAGTCAGTCAGTCAGTCAGTCAGTCAGTCAGTCAGTCAGTCACCTTTTCCTTTTATATATTTAGATTTATATTTTTTGGTCATGTACTAATAATTAGTACTTAATTAATAAAACGAATCTAAACAATTGAACGAACATACAAATTACAGATCGAAATCATCTAAGCCACCGCAACGAGGCAGGGTGAGGCAGCGTTACCTCGTTGAATGGCCAGACTAATATGCTGACCGAGGTAATTATATTTATATTAACTATTCTGGGTCTGTATCGATCATAATGTTTTTTCCACTCACAATAATTTTCGAAACATATTTTATGGAAGTACAGGAATCATCCAGTTTACAGCTTAATTATAAGTAAGTAGGTACCTTTAAATAAATGTATTGCAAAGGCACCTATCGAATTCGAATAAGCTATTTGAGACTATTCGTCTATTAATGGTCTTACTACGGTCGTTCAAGACAATTACACATATCCCCACATATCCCCATCTCGAGTGCGTATTGATTTCCCCAAACACAAACACTAGGGGAACCAGATATCAATTATCGCGGGCAGCATTTACCATAATCATGAGCCATTACGACAGTAATTTTTCCGGATAAGAATTACCTTAGTCGTAGTATTGGTATTTTTTATAAGTTGACCAAGTTAGGTTCAAAACAGTTCAGTAGTTTCAGCGTGAAGCGTGCACAGACAGACAGACAGATAGACAGACAGAAATACCGGCAGAAAAAATCCAAAAAAATTGTTTTGTGGTCTGTATCGATAAATATATAAACACTATGTATAAACACTATTGTTTCTTCCAATTACAATAATAAATGTAATGCAAAGGCACCTATCGAATTCGAATAAGCTATTTGAGACTATTCGTCTTACTACGGTCGTTCAAGACAATTGCACATATCCCCACATATCCCCGTCTCGAGTGCGTATTGATTTCCCCAAACACAAACACTAGGGGAACCAGATATCAATTATCGCGGGCAGCATTTACCTAAATTATGAGCCATTACGCAGTAATTGGGCCCCGGCCGAGTTCGGATTATGTTACGTTTAATGTACCTACCTAATATTGCTGATGGGATGTAATATGTTATGTTATGTGTTATTTGTGTTATGTTATGTCTTATTTGATTACTGTTCAACACGAATGGTTCCGTTATTTTGTTGATTTTGTTGATGGCCGCAAACCTTTTTTTTTTATTCAGATACAAGTTAGCCCTTGACTGCAATCTCACCTGATGGTAAGTGACGATGCAGTCTAAGGTGGGAGCGGGCTAAGGTGGGAGCGGGCTAACCTGGAAGGAGTATGGCAGTTTTTACTAAACCCATACACCTTTGGTTTCTACAGGGCATCGTACCGAAACGCTAAATCGCTTGGCGGCACGGCTTTGCCGGTAGGGTGCTAACTAGCCACGGCCGGGGCCTCCCACCAGACCAGACCAGAAATTTAGAAATTATAAAATTCCAAATCCCTGCTAGGATCGAACCCGGGACCTCTCACTAATAAGACCACAGCGCTTACCACTGCGCCAGGGAGGTCGTCAAAAAGCCTGGTTCCAATTGCAATTTCTTCTTCGGAAAGGAATGTCTGTAATGCACCATCACCTGAATTAACGTCTGTGACCATCACATTGGCCAATGTACCCCAATCCTAGCTCCAATATGCATCCTGGCTCCAAAAGCAATGCCTCCAATGCACCATTGCGTCGGACGTGTCCGAGGAATCCCGGGGTAACTCTTTGTTTTCCCGGGATAAATAGTATTATGTCACTTTCCAGGTCTTTGACTATATCCATGCAAAAAATCACGTCGATCCGTTGCTCCGTTGCGACGTGATTAAAGGATAGACCAACAAAACCGTTAAAATCTCTGAGGTATGGCTTTGATAGTTAGTCATTAGTCAGGAGGTAGTCAGAAAGCTGAAGCAATGCAATATGCTCATAAAACATAAACTTAGCAAGATTAAATCAAACAGTATTGCTTTTGTTTTTTTACAGGCGCATTGGAATCGGCTAACAGTCTACTGTCTAACACGTTGCGGACTATTCATAGAATCATCCCTGTATAGAATAATAATTAATGTATAGGATATAAATTTAATGGTATATCACATAATAATTCATGAAAGGATCTCTAGATCATAGCAGTGCGAACCTATTTAAACGGTTTTATCGATGTAATGTAAGTAGGTATCTAAGTAAGTTGAAAAAATACGGACTTTCATACAAGATACATAATTACATAGGTATTTAGTCATACCTACAAACTGCACTTTCTATCTCCTATTTAATAATTAATACCCTTAGGGTAACGTTTCCAAAGTCCTTTCTGATTGTGGGTCACCCTAAGAAACAGAGGATACACAATAAAAACCAACATACTATCAACATTTCAAGTTTGTTACCCAAGCGGTTTAAATTGTGCGTTGTTTTTTTTTTAAATAAAAATGGTGAGCAACAAGCAGGCGGGTCACCTGATGTTAAGTGATTAACGCCGCCCATGAACATTTGTAGTACCAGAGGAACCACCAATGCGTTGCCGGCACTTTCTGGAAAAGGAATCAGCAAGTTAGTCAGTCAGGACCAGTCTTTATATATCTATAGATGTACTATTACAGGGAATCGGTCAAAAACGTCCTGGGCGTAAATCACCCCGAGCGGCCGACAAGCGTCCCCCATTCGAGTGCGTTATCAATTCCCAACTAATGGCTCCATTTGGATTCTGCGCGGAACGCCGCTGATAATAAAATTCATCACAAAACGCTTCCAAAGGCAAAAATTAATATTCCAATGATGTAACACAAAGCTCGATTTACTGCTGTGCAAATGTTAGACTGGTAGCGGACTTTTAAGTTAGAAGTAGGAAATACAGTAGCCGGCAGGGGCGGCAGGAAGGTACGTTTAGAAAGAGATTTCGGCTTGTCTATGTCACTCATATCTTTGTGATGTTTCGTCGGTATCAACGACAAATACAACGCTCTACGAAACCACTGTCCCTTTCTCAAGGTCGATGTACAACATTGTTCTGTTATAGTTATTTGTTATGCAAGGCTGCAAAATTGTTATTTTAGCAAAAGTGCTAGTATTAGTAGAATTAGTAGAGAAGTATATTATGGTTCTCGCTTCGCTCGTGGTTCAAAAATAAAAGCGTAGCGAGGAATTCCAAAGCACGAGCGTAAATAATTTTGCAGCCATGCGAAACATTAACACACAAGTTTTCAATTCAACACAGCGAGGAAAAACCCTAATTTTACAAGTTTTTAAATAAAAGTTGATTTTCTACATCTTTAAGAACATTACAAATAACTCTTATACACCGTTGAAGCAAGTGATATTTAATTACTTAAAAAAAAATAAAAAAAATCATACAGTCGAATTGAGAACCTCCTCCTTTTTTTGAAGTCGGTTAAAAACTACAAAACTATTTTACGCGACAGGTCGAGATGACAATCAGGGTATGAGGCGGGAGGATGCTTCGCAATCCCGCACGCCACCCGCGCTCTCCCGCCCGGATTAGCACAGGGGCTGTGCGGGGTGTTCCCACCCCGATTGCTACCTCGACCTGTCGCGTACTGTCCCAACTAATATTATAAAGGCGAAAGTTTGCATGTGTGTGTGTGTGTGTATGTTTGTTACTCCTTCACGCAAAAACTACTGGACGGATTTGGCTAAAATTTGGAATGGACATAGATTATATTTTATGATCAACCCTGGATTAACACATAGGCTACTTTTTATCCCGGAAAATCAAAGAGTTCCCACGGGATTTTTAAAACCTAATTCCACGCGGACGAAGTCGCGGGCATCAGCTAGTAGAATAATAACAAAGAAGTGCTTTTGAATCGTCAGAATAATACCTAACTAATTCGCGGCTCTAAGTGCGTTCTACACGTGCCTGATCAATGGTACTAAGTTATTGCAGTAGACGCAGCGTTGGAAGCCCCCCCCCCCCCCCACTAGGTGGACGGACGACATCAGACGAGTCGCAGGGAGCCGCTGGATTCAGGCGGCGCAAGACCGTGGCGTGTGGAAGTCGCTACAAGAGACCTATGTCCAGCAGTGGACGTCTATTGGTTGAAAAGCATATTACACAATTGAAGATTATCTAAATGATAAAAGAGCGTGGATTTGACCTGCAGCTCGTTCCAGTAACGCACAGGACTGCAAATACTATTTTATACATGGCATAATCTTGTACCTATATCAAATATTTGAAAAGAGCAACCGCCGAGTTTCTTGCTGGTTCTTCATCATCATTCATCCAGTGGTAGATGCATGCGACTATTCGTAAGTACTTGTAAAAGTTTATACGAATAAAAAAGATTTTTATTTATTTATTTATTTATTGATGATGATGATGATGAAGTTATCGCGACCTCTTACTCCTTGACCGCAGCGATGGGCGTGGCCTGAAAAGGAACGATGAATTACTGCAAATTAAAATTGTTTAATGAATCAACTTAATTGCGCTGAAGATTTGTTTTGGGCCCATTACGACGTCTCACTTAATTCTGTGTGACATTAATTAATATGGGAAATTAGATGAGGGTAAATAAAACGTTGAACTTTGACTGTAAGACGCCCGATGCGACTGAATCTTGAAATCTAAAACCATATCATTGTGCAGATATTACGGCCGAAATATAGGAAAACTATTTACGTGCTCTTCGAGGCACGGGGGTGAACCACCGCTAACTTCCTAACTCCAGCCTAGTACTGAAAACTTCTTAACAGAAAAATCCAATACTTACCTATTTTTTGTCCCACCCAGGAATCGAACCCAGGAACTTGTCATCATGCTAACCACTACATCTACCAGGCAGTCACGTTTCTAATATTAGTATGGATAACTTTATAAGCTTTTAAAAATGACGTAACAATTTTAATAGCAGGTCGGTAGGTACGTTTAAAGTGGAAAATCGTTGAAAAACAAAAGGTACGAGGAAGGAAAATTAAAGGAAACTTCCACTAAAACGGACATAAAGTAACTTTTATGAAGTGCTTACAAACAAAAACAGAGGTGAGCGTAAATCAAGCTTCCCCACTACGGATAGATACCGAATTTTCTTCTTGCAAGTTATTCAGATTTGATCTTAGATTATGGGTTGGACAGCGTTAGTTATCGTTATATTATACGTTCAGAGACCGTAATGTATGTCCGAGAGCGTACCGCGAAATATGGCAAATATATGCACGCGTACTATCCACGACAAAAGTGTTTATCTTAAATATATAAAAAAAATTTTACAAAAAAAATAAAAACCGACTTCGTTACATAAACACTAAAAATTTAAAAATAATTTAATTTATTACCGAATATATTATGTATACAAGAGTTAATATAGTTCCATAATAATACTTTTTGGTGCCGGTGCCAATTAGCTTTAGCTGCGCGAATCGTCTGGACTTCATATTTTTATGGGACTCCACAATGGCACCTCATTGGCACCGACCCCAAAAAATATTATTATGGAACTATATTAACTCTTGTATACATAATATATTCGGTAATAAATTAAATTATTTTTCAATTTTTAGTGTTTATGTAACGAAGTCGGTTTTTATTTTTTTTGTAAAAATTTTTATTTCACAATTTTTAGTGGCCCCATGGAATTATGCTATGACTGGTTAAAAATCTACTGTTTACTAAGCTATTACACTGATCGCGAACAATTTACTCTTATCCGTTGAGGAGTTCCAGTATCTATCTTCGAAGATGTTCATCAGATCTTCACCAAATTGAAATGGGACCAACTTTGAAGTATACCCTTTTAAACAAAAAAAGAATTTTCAAAATCGGTTCAGGCGTTTTTGAGTAATCGGGGAACATACATAAAAAATAAAAAAAAAAAAAAAAAAAAAAGATTCCGACGAATTGAGAACCTCCTCCTCCTTTTTTTGAAGTCGGTTAAAAAGGAAAAGGTGACTGACAGACTGACTGACTAATCTATCAACGCACACCTCGAACTACTGGACGGGTCGGGCTGAAATTTGGCATTCAGATAGCTATTATGACGTAGGCGTCCGTTAAGAAAGGATTTTTGAAAATTCAAATCCTAAGGGGGTGAAATAGGGGTTTTAAATTTGTGTAGTCCACGCGGACGAAGTCGCGAGCATAAGCTAGTATCGCAATTATATCGCGGCGAAGCTGCTCTATAGAACATCACATCAGGCTACGTTCAGTCGGCAATATTTTTCTCGTAAACCGTACTCGAGATTTTATCGAATAGAACAGTGACTATCACGCCATATATGAATATGAAATGTAAAGGATTCCCAAGCTTTCTTATAATTTTAAATGATAAGAAAGCTTGGGAATAATTTGCTTAACAGCCTTCTGAAAAGTTTAAGTGATTTTGTAAAGTGGTGATAGTATAAAGAATACCCGACTAAGTTTGTTGTGGGCTCTTCTCAGACCTGGGCGCGTTTGGAACCCTCGTAACTTTAGTTTTAAGTTTGCGTAATAATTATCACATTATCATCTTACAAATCTAACAACCGACCATCAAATTTTATTACCTATTTTGAATAAATTATTTGACTTTCACTTTGACTGATACTTACTACATTATCACGCCATATTCTTCTGCTCTTAGTGTACTATATCGCCTATATACACCTCTTTCCCGCTGCTTTTATGATACTATCACACCTTCTTGCAGGTGTTTAGCTAACGCTTCTGCAACCAGTACCTACGCGGTTTCCATTCCACCAGCTCTCGGCTTCTTGTTCATGTAAAAAAACGTGTACTCACAAGAAAGACAAAATGCTTTAAGTAAATAAATAATTGTTTATTGCAGCCAAATTTTTACAAAAGTAACAACTTATTCTATACAAAATACTATATTATGGTATTGGTCTATGGTGCATAATTTAGGTTACCCTGTACCAGTGACCTTAAATTGTGTGATAAGTGAATTTAATTCTTTCTGCTTCTGGTGTGTGTCCCACGACACCTAACAATCTTTTTTTTTCTTCTTCAAGTCTTTGATTTTAATAATGATCGATATGTTATTAGTTTATGAAAGAGTTTAAGAGTTTGTTTGTTTTGATTTTCTATTCGTACGTCATTGCTTTGTACTTATAGTATTCACGGGATAATAATTTTATTTATTAACAATTAGTAACTGATTAGATCTCAGGATCACAACGAAATATAACTTTAAAATTAGTTTTAATTTTATTTTAATAAAGATATTTAATAATTACTACAATAAAACTTAAAGCTAGCCTTATCTAATTACTATATAAATCATGACCGCGTGGAATGGTGCCAAGAATACTGGCTGCATTTCCGCGCTGGACAGCCAGGCTGATCCGCTGCGCAAAAAATGAGCCAGCCCTTCTGTCACCAGTTGAGGCTATTAATCGCGGTGAAATGTCTCGTAAAAAAATTTTAGCACTAAGACTCCATGGCCCCAGGGTCTCCACGGCAAACGGCACAAAAATGTAACTCTCTATAAGAGAGGCATACTTGCGCCGCTTGCCGTTTTCAGCTGTTTCTGCTGCGGCTCCCGGTCTTGATGCTGTCTTCCTGATATGACACGGGGCCAATGTGTCAACGCAAGTTGCGTCCCACATTAGCGCCCGTCCCCGTTCCCAGGGAACCAGCGTCAATCCATCAGGTCTCTTGCCATCATCCCGACTAATCCCTGCCGGCTCAATGGGCGCAGGAATATTTATGGTGGCAAGAGCTCTTTTAATTGTATCGTTAAGGGGACTCAGTTCGGTGCTTTCTTCATACAAACGTAGGAGGGAAATTACAACAATATTCGATATTGTACACACAAAACTAAGAATTATATCGATTTACCTCGTCATTATCTAGGTTTATTGATATATAAAACATTGAAAAAAGTATTGATTTAAAAGTTACGAGGCTCAAAAGATTCCTATTTTAACACTAAATTAATGACAACTTTGGGCGTAAATAAATAAGATTAGGGATATGAAAATTCTAAAACAATTTATCATCAGACGTAGTTTATTTATTCATTAGTTGAAATAATTTTACTTTGCAAACATAAATTCAGCAGTTTTTTCTCAAAAATACTTTTCCTGAACCCTTTTCGCGCGCTTGATTTCGGTGAAAATCATCGTGCCTCTCAACTTTCACATACAATGTCAAGTGAAAAGCAAACATGTTACCCACGTGCGCTGCCAATTTCGGTCGAGCGTCCTGCGTCACCTTAAGAGAGCCATGCCTAAACAGCCTACCGGAGCTCCTTTGGCAAGAGAGTCCGTGGATTCCAAATTTATCAACCTCTTTTCCACACGGACATCTGTGCTGATGGCACAGTGGTGTTCCCAATCTGAGACCTAGAGCCACACGAAAACTTTCGTTATCTAAAAGTGTGCCGAGATTTTTTGATGGCAAGGCATGCAGCCAATACCCAGATTCCTTTTCGGATAATGCTAGAAGCCTGGCACGATCTCTGTCACTTGTAAGATTTTGAACCAAATTCGTATGTGTCAGTTGAACCAATGGTAAATCCCAAAGTTTTTGTGTAGTACGTTCCTTCGGGATGTCGACATTGGGACATCTGACCTTCCAACTCTCTAGGGCCTCTGTGGCATAGGTCAATGATGAATTGGATAATTACTTGAAGATGGAAACAAATAAACTATTAATAAACTTAAATCTAAAAAAAAAGAAAACAATATTAAATTAAAACTAAAATAAATTAAATTAAATCTAAAACCTCATCGAGACCACCGCAGCGAGGCATTGTACCCAAGATGCTGGCAGCATTACCCCTATAATTTTATTGAAAACCATATCAATTTTTTTTTATTGAATATGCTATCCTTGTAGAAGATAAACCAACAGATTCCATTTGAACTTATGTCTTAAGATTTCAGTCTAGGACCCATTCTCAGTCTTAAGAAAATAGAAAATATAAATTTATTGAAAGTTGTGCGCGACTGTTCAGCACTCTAGATCTAATGTGCGAAGAAATAAAAATGTTAGATCGAGGTGCTAACACTGTTTAAATCATGCACGGACACAATTTATACCCCTCTTCCCCCCCATTTTCCGTATAGCACTAAATATGATTGTTTTCCTGAATTGATAATAACTTCCTCTATAAGTACTCACATAGATTAAAATTCCATACTCTGTTTAGTTCTATAATGCAGTGTGTAAAAAATTAAAAGTGTGAAGTCCTAAGTTTTTAGTTCAAGTTAGTTAGTTCGAGGCTTCTATGCAATAGGGTCTTGGACTGCAGTGATAAAATGATGTGATGTTTTGTATAGCGGTAACTTTTGGGGATAGAATTCATTATTAAAGGGTAGGTACTTTGAAAAAAAAATAGAATTTTCGTTATTTTGAACATAATTAATTATTAACGTCACGCTGTACGGAATCCCGCGAAAATTATTTAATTTTCCGAAATAAAAAGAAAATATGACTATAATATTAAAAGATACTAATCTAAAAGTGAACATCTTAAAAATTTACTTAAACAATAATACTAAAACTAAAACCTTTATATATAAAAAATATTATTATAATTAAAATATATTATTAAAAGGAGTCTCTTTAGGTAAGGTTCCGAAGATACTGGCAGCGTTCCCCCTTTGAATAGCTAGGCTAATTCTTTGTCCGAGGTAGCTGCCAGCTCTTCGGTCTCCTGTGATGTCAACTAATATTAAATATATTAATCACTAGATGATGCCCGCGACTTCGTTCGCGTGAATTTAGGTTTTTAATATTCCTTTAGGAACTCTTTAATTTTCCGGGATAAAAAGTAGCCTATGTCCTTCCTCGAGATGCAAGCTATCTCTGTACCAAATTTCGTCAAAATCGTTTGAATGGTTGAGCCGTGAAAAGCTAGCAGACAGACACACTTTTGCATTTATAATATTAGTAGGGATTCATATCCAGAATGCAAGCTATATCGAGATAGGTTTACCGGTTGAGCCATGAAAAAGATTTTTTTAATTAGTATAGATAAATGATCACGTAGAGAAAAACCGAGTATAATTCACTTTCTAACGACTAAATATGATTGTTTTCCTGAATACGTAATAACTTACCGGTTGTAAAGGTAGTTAGTTTAAAGTAAGGCAGCTTAATGAAGGCATAAATCAGTGGAACGGACCAGTTAATCTAAATTTAGCGAGATACAGTGGAGCTAGGCGGGCTAATTTTAATATCTTTTAAAATATTACGGAAGTTTGTAACAGGAATTTAGACTTTTTTGTCTAGGGTTTTTCTTGGGTAACGGTTTTAAAGAAAAAATCATCAATCATCATCATCAATTTCATCTCGATCTGTCGCGCATTTGACGCAGGTAGTCTTAAAGTGGCTTTATTTTTCTATAATTTCACGTCACCATAGCCTATTAATAAGTGGCTGCCCGGCGAACTTCGTACCGCCTAACAGTCGATTCTAATTTTTGTGAAATTTTTCTCTCCGTAAGAACCATCCTCGTACTTCAAGGAATATTATAAAAAAAGAATTAGCGAAATTGGTTCAGCTGTTCTCGAGATTTGCGATCAGCAACACATTTAGCGATTCATTTTTCTATATATAGAGATAGAGATTGACACATCGTCAATTCAGGATCAAACCAATAGTTAACTCACTCTAGTTCACTCTGCCGCTGCTGCTAACACAAAATAGAGTAGAAAGTGATTTTTCAAAAAGTCTGATATAATTTTCCAACTTAACACAAGCCCCTTTTGTTTCATTTCTTGTAGAGGGAATGTTTCGTCTCGAGACAAGCGCTGATGTCGGAACATCGCGTAGCATGAAATACAAAAACTATTCTCTTGAAATACTGTGGAAAGTGCGCCTGCTTTCCTTGTATTATATTTTCTTTGGAAATCATGTAGAGTTGATATTGCCTCCTTTTAAAAACATTTTTATCTTTTTACTAGCTGATGCCCGTGACTTCGTCCGCGTGGAATTATGTTCCTATGTCCTTCCCCGGGATGTAACCTACCTCTGTACCAAATTTCAACAAAATCGCTTAAACTGTTGAGCCGTGAAAATATAGAAGAGAGACAGACAGACAGACAGACACACTTTCGCATTTATAAAATTATTAGTAGGTTTGGATTAGTATGGATAACTACAGTAGGTATAGTCATGCATACCTACGTGCAACTTAAAGTTACATAATAGTTAATCCCTACTAATATTATAAATGCGAAAGTGTGTCTGTCTGTCTGTCTGTCAGTCTGTCTGCTAGCTTTTCACGGCTTAACCGTTCAACCGATTTTGACGAAATTTAGTACAGAGTTAGCTTACATCCCGGGGAAGGACATAGGCATACTTTTTATCCCGGATAATTGAAGAGTTCCCACGGGAATTAAAAAACCTAACTCCACGCGGATGAAGTCGCGGGCATCATCTAGTTCAAAGTAAGTTTTTTCCATTAACAGCTCTATATAGATACCATATTTTCCCGTGCTTTAGTTCAAATTAGCTCTGTACGTGACTTTGCAATTTCTCCTAAATTATTCATACGAATGTACTTATTTCGTGTACCCCGTGTACTGTGTACTGTACGGAACACTTTGATCCGGTACACGCTGCTAATGTTGTTTGGGCTAATGTTTAGAACTTGTGTCTTGATCGTAGATTGAGTAAAACAGCTAGATTAAAGTACTGTGTAACCGCGTATGAGATAGCAATAGCACAACGTAACGATGAATAACACGACAATTACCATTGTTTAGTAGTCAATATTTGTATTAACTACTAGCTAACCGATCAACAGTATTTGGATTACACGTTTTTTATGTGAAAACAAGTAAATAACTAATGAGAAATACAATGACGCCACGAATTCTCAAAGTTTGTTTTGCAACTAAAGTTGTATTCCTTCCTTGTAAAAATCGGTTACACGATAAGGGACCAAAAATAGGTTAGCTGCGTATCTGTGTATCACATTAGTAACTTTATCTGTGCTCTCTTTTTAGTGTGAATAAGAAAGCAAACGTTCCTTTATCTAGCTTTATTCCTCTATCTACGGTCTTGATGCATGTTACTAACAGTAAGCCAGACTCGAGTGTAGCTACCCGTAAACTGACTTCATGGGCTTGTTTGCAACGTCTAAAAGCTACGTATAACGCGTACAAAGTAACAATATACTCGCCATAATATTTGCTCTAAGTACTTACTACGACGTACTTTTCAAATGACCACTATGGACAAATAAGAAGAGCAAATACGGCGAGTCCATTGTCACTTTAGATCATAGATGCGTCAAAATAATATTGGTCTCGAATATTTAGTTCATTTAGTAAGTGCCGTTAAAATATTTTTGGTCAATAAAAAATAAAAAATAAAAAATAAAAATCTTTTTTATATTTTTCGCCCCTAAGACACGGGATTTCCTAGTTTAGGGGTCAGGATTCCAGAGAGTTGATTACTGTACTGAGTTGTTTAAATAAATAAATATTATATTATATTATATTATATTATATTATATTATATTATATTATATTATATTATATTATATTATATTATATTATATTATATTATATTATATTATATTATATTCGAATAAACTTTTACAAGTACCTACTTTCGAATAGTCGGATGCATCTACCACTGGTTCGGAATGCCTTTCCTACCGAGAAGTAGAATAGTATTTGCAGTCTTGTGCGTTGCTGGAACGAGCTGCAGGTCAAATCCACGCTCTTTTATCATTTAGATAATCTTCAATTGTGTAATATGCTTTTTCAGGAGCATATTTTTAATTGATTTTTTAAACTTGTGCAAAGGTAAGTCCAAAATAGTTTGCGGGATTTTATTATAAAAGGTAATACCCATACCCACAAATGACTTTTAGACTTTCCTGAGGCGGAAGGCAGGAGGAGGAGGAGCAGGAGTCAATAGGTAAGCACCTATTGACTCGAAAGCTTAAAAACCGTACTTCCTAATTTCTAATCGCTACCCGTATTATAATGTTTTTGCTGGTTTATTAGTTTTTTGATTTGTTGGTTTGACCTTCAACCACGTGGCAACGGAGCAATAGATTTGCGTGATTTTTTGCACGGATAGGTAAGAGAGGATTTTCGATAATTCAACCCCTAAGGGGGGGGGGGGGTTGAAATTAGTGTAGTCCACGCGAACGAGGTCGCATAGGATAAGCTAGTACGATTATAAAGAACTATCCAATGGAAAACACATAGGGTTTAATACCTCCGCAACACTGGTTCGATTCTTTGATTTTCTTTCGTAGGATAGGTTTGTTTTTCGCCCGGTATGAAAATGACTTTATAGAGCCATTAGATTTTATGGAACTGCGCAAATACGTAGTAGAATGGCGTAATAATGTGTTATGAATGTGTCTGTTTGTTCGTTACGCTTTGCTGTCTACCTTTTGGTGAGGGGGTGATCATGATCAACCCATCGCCGGCAGGCGTGTGAAGTCTATCAATCCGCACTTGGCCCGCGTGGTAGACTATGGGAAAACCCTTATCACTCTGAGAGGAGGCCGTGCTCTGCAGTAAGCGGGCGATGGGTTGATCATGCACTTCAAATAAACCCCACTTAAATATAGTCAGCAAATAATTGTTTAAGCGTATAAATATAAAATGGATGGACAAAACAAAAGGCGTCATCTCGCGAGTACCTCTACCCGTCTGCCAAAAATAATCCCGGGTTTGTTTTGACTGAAAATCGAAAAAGAATCGCGCGTTCATTAGCGAAGGGTGTAACTTACATGGGGGACTCCCGTGCGCGACTATCTTGTAAACCGTGCGATATTTCTATTGACTGTTCGAAAAATGATTTGAAAAGCAATTTAAAAAGTTTTCAAAAACGCCCACTGTGGCTTACACTGCGTGTTTTACAGCCTACAACACATTAAAGCACATAAAATTCGCCATTATTTTTATTTTATTTTTTATGAACCCTGATTTTTTTCCATTAGATTCGTCTTGATGGCGCGAGTGTAGTGACACTCGCGCCATCAAGACGAATCTAATGACATATTATTTATTCATTATTAATAAATTCTTACCATTTTGCAGAAAAATATTTAATTTAAAGGAGACGGTCCTTTTTGGGTGTTGTCATCTTAGACTGCATCATCACTTACCACCAGGTGAGATTGCAGTCAAGGGCTAACTTGTATCTGAATAAAATAAAAAAAAAAACTTGTACCCTATATCGTGAGAAACGAAAATTACAGAGAGATCATTAAAAATGAAACAAATTAGAAAATCATAATAAATAATATCTATCCCGGCTGTACTCACGTGTCTAGTCGACGTTAGCCCGACTAGTTTCGAACCCATCCGGGGTCCTTTTTCAAGGGAGTTAGTTCTCTTACGCGCCGCGGCTGTAACTGCGGGCCGCGCGCGCCGCCGCCCGTAGAGCCCGCTGCGAGGGTGGCTGGGGACTTATAATGGAAATCACTCACGGTAGTTTAAACGCTAAAATAATAATTAGCTTAAATAATAATGTCATTTCATTTTTTCGTTATTGCTTACAACACTTACAAGATCCTTTAAGCCATAGAAAAGGCAGTATGCTTGGTCTTGGTTTGGTTGGTCATTTCTGACAAGTGACGTGATACTTTTTGACAGCTAATGTCGAAAAACACGAATCCGCCCGCCATTCTTGCGTATTACATCTTAGTTATGTTGCGAAAAAAGATACTCGTCTTTATTAGATCAATCAAAAATGCTTCAATATTTTATTTTATTACTGGTACAAGACGACTCACACTCCATTCAATTCTAAACCGTTTCTTTTATATTGAGTCACTAGCTTATATGCCCGCGACTTCGTCCGCGTGGAATTAGGTTTGTTAAAAATCCCGTGGGAACTCTTTGATTTTTCGGGATAAACAGTAGCCTTTGTCACTCTTCAGGCCTTTATCTATAGCTATGCAAAAATCACGTCAATCCGTTACACCGTTGCAACGGTGATTGAAGGACAAACCAACAAACCAACAAATTAATAAACCAACTAACCAACAAACCAACAAACCAACAAACCTACACATTTTCGCATTTATAATAAGGGTACCTACTGATAATTATTATTACCTAAGTAATAAGGTCCTGTTTATTATCACTAACAACTGTTTTACAGTTATGAATGTGGTATGGAGGTATGGATATTTATCGAACACTTACAAAGTCGTCACACGAGCCGTTTTTAATTTGTACTTGAAGTAAAAACCTGAGGGCACATGAGATGGAGGTTCCGCGTGAAAAGAGAGAAAAAAAGCCATTTGTTTTGACAGAACGAGGGTCGAACTGCCAGGGGAAATATTATAGAGAGAGAGCCAGCGCGTGCCAGACCTTCGTTATTTTATAAATGCTGAAAGTGTCGTCTCTGCGTATTGTCCGCAACACAGGGAGTAACGATCAGTGACAATGTTTGGATCATGGTGGCTTTGAAAGGTGTAAAAAATCGTACGCCAAACTTTAAAGTGTAGTAATAATTGTTTTATATTTTCTTTGGAATAGTATTAGAAATTACGTCATGCATTGCCAGACACTTAGAGTCGTGGCACCCCCTTGCCAGTCACCTTTAAAGTTTAAAAGCAATGCACGACGTGATTTCTAATAGGTACTATTCCGAAGAAAATATTAAAAAAAATTACACTTTAAAGTTTGAAGCAAAAAACTTTACACCTATTTTACCTGTTATCTCCCAAAGTCACCTTGATCCAAACTTCATAGTGGCGAGCGTTCTTCCCTGTGCTGGGGACAATGCGCAGAGAAACTTTCAGTTTTTATAAAATAACGAAGGTCTGGCGCTCGCTGGCTCTTAGTCCATTATGTGCCAAAAATATTCGCTGTTAGCTAATGGAAAGTAGCTTTTTAAATGCTCTAATGCGGGAAGATACTTTCTGAAATCACCAGGTATCTGGTTTCTTGACAACTTTGAATATGACTTGAGTAGCTCTTTGTTCTATGAGGAGTTTATTAGTAGCACACTCTACACAAATGTGGTTTTGTTCTTTTTGAATATTAACCATCAGTAACCCTTCACCGGTCCACTAAGCACGCGTCTCCTAGCAGAATCAGAATTTAGAGCTAACGTAGTCGCGCAAAAAAAATCTGTCTTTCATTAGCTAGCTGTAGTGTAGGTAAATGTGAACAGAAAGAAACCTTTTCCTTATCCAATTATACGAACAGCTATCCCAGCTGGATAGAAACCTTGGCCTTGCAGCGCTCAAGGTCTACATGCGCTCTTTCCAGTTACCACATTCTCCAATCTAACTTACCACATTCATGGGCGTTTCATCTTGTCAAAGAATATTTTATTTTTATAGAAAGTAACCATCATCAACCCGTTGCCGCATCGGCAATTGAAATGACATCCTCACACACAGGTAATCTAGTAAGGAGTCAGATCCACCACCCACGCAATTGGCCAAGTTATAACTTAAAGAGTTTTCTGGTTCAGTTTAAGTATAGGTAACTATTTTAAAAATATTTGTGTGGTTTTCATACAAATTTATGTGCACAATAAATAAACTTACTCACTTACTATTGCCGGCCCAGTACTAAGCACGGGACTTCGCTCAGTATTAGAACAGTTTAGGCCATTGTCTACGACACTGGTCTAGTACAGATAGTCTAGACTTCACATACCTTCAAACATTATGGATAACTCTCTTTATCTCTCTAATGTTTTTTTATATTTAATTGTGGCATTATTTTATATTCTCAATAGTATTTTGTCTAATGTCACATCTACACTAAATACGATTACTCTGTGAACACTTTCATAGCGGGAGGATATAATAATACAACAGAAGAGGAAACCTTGTTCCTCTCCAAGGCCGAGTCCTTGCATACGAGAAGTCGACATTCATTTTGAAGTATTCTATGTACTTTTATTTATTTATTTATTTATTATATTTATTTATTTATTATTATAAAAGCGATTATTTTTATACTAGCTGATGCCCGCGACTTCATCCGCGTGGATTTACGTTTTTCAAAATCCCGCGAGAACACTTTGATTTTCCGGGATAAAAAGTAGCATATGTGTTAATCCAGGGTATAATCTATCTTCATTCCAAATTTCAGCCAAATCCGTCCAGTAGTTTTTGCGTGAAGAAGTAACAAACATACACATACATACACACACACACACACACACACACACACACACACATACACACATAAACTTTCGCCTTTATATTATTAGTCGGGATTATTGTATGACAATCTCCCTGGCGCAGCGGTAAGCGCTGTTGTCTCATTAATAGGAGTTCTCGGGTTCGATTCCCAGCAGCGGTTTGGAATTTTATAATTTCTGAATTTCTGGTCTGGTCTGGTGAATCTGAAAAAATCAAAAATCCCCATGGGGTATTTAAACACCTAAATCCATGTGAAAAATCCGATAAAGAACACATTCATAACAATAATAATGACGTGTCGATACCTCCAATGAAAATGCACCGATTAAAGTATCGATTTTCCATTTTTTCAACGTATTCGAGTTATCTCAACGTCAACACAGGGGTATATAAAATGTAGCTGTTTAGAGCTTAACAGTTCGCAATGGCGGCTTGACATGCCATCCCGCGATAACGTTAGCTGCCTCATTACCGACCGATACTTATTCGCAATTACCGTCGATTACGGGACGATTTTTCCGTAAATAGGTTTATTAATAAAATTACCGAAATATCGATACCGATTTATCAATTTTTTTATGTTCTGATAAAGTCTAATCGTCCTAACCACGGACGTAATCAAGCTTTCCCGATTTCTTCACATTTCTTCTCAATTCGGCCCGTTTTTTTTTCGGCTTTTTTTTATAAAATAGTAACACGTAGTAACTAATAATATGAATGCGAAAGTGTTCCCGTCTGTCTGTCTGTATGGCATTATTGGGCATTGACGTTAACCTTACTGTGGCTCGGACATAAAAGGAGAAGGTTTTTGGCCATATTCCACCACGCTAGCCAAGTGCAGATTTTAGGAGGAACCAGGATGAAAAGTTCCTCGGCACACTCTCTGACAATTGGGTATTTGACTCCAACTTTTTTATTACTTTATTATAAACTAGGATAAAAATAATGACGTAAACTGAAAAAACTAATTAAATCGATCAAATAACAAAAAAGTTATAAGCATTTAAATATTTCTGATTAGACAGAGATAGCGATATAGCATTTTGACGTCACACCTTACTAATGCCATAGTAGCTTCGTGCGGTTTCATACAAATTTCCGTTTTGCGAGAAAGGGATAGAAGACCCTCCCACTCCAAAGTTAAAATGCCTGTAACTTCGTAAATCTTTGTTGGATTTTAATATTTTTTTCAGCGTACGTCATTATTTTTATCCTAGTTTATAATAAAGTAATAATATTTATCAAATTCAAAAGTAGGAAAATACCCAATTGAACACTCCCACTTAAACAAACCGTTTCGAATGCTTGAAGTTACAAAAACGAAGATGTTTCGGTCTTACGAAATTAGTAGAATAACTCCAACAAAAGTCTTGTAAAAGCCATCCGCATAAATAAGTACGTATAATAACACCATTTAACCAATTCTTGTTGAACAATAATGCTTAACTCGCACCACTTAGCTCTAACTTTCTGTACACGTGCTGGGGAACTTAAAGCACTTAATACCGAGCTTAGCTTTAAGTTATAATGTAATGCAAGTTTGACATGCAAATGTTTTAAAGTTACACGTTTCCCCGCTGAAATATGGCCTTCAAAAGTTTTCCCGTGGTAAAAACCTATTATGTTTTGCTGTAGTTTTTTATTCGTGACAGCCAATGAACGACAACGCATAGAATTAGATCATAGTGTACCAAAATCTCTACCTAAATTGCTAATGCGCGTGGCCGCCATTTTAGTGACGTCAGCACTAGACTGAAGTTTCGAGCTGATGGTATATTTTTATTTCGGCTGACGTCAAAATGACGTCATTTCGATGTTAATAAGACATGGTTCCAGCGCAATAGCAATTTGCGGGACTTATACATATCGAACGCGTCTTCAATTTGATGGTAACGCCGTAACTGTCACTTTTTTGGCCAATCATGCTGCGGCCAGTGTCACACTTACATGACATAAGTACGACATAATCATAGGCCCGATAGCATTAGTTTTAAGTTAACGTATGTAATTAATTATTAAGTATACGTCATCATTTCAGAAACTCCACAATTATTGACAATATAAAAATTTACATTGGTAGGTACCCAATTTGAAATGATCTGATTTGTTAGGATTTACCCTAGTATAATTTGTTGAAGTTATTTCTTTAATAGACGTGAGTTTATGGACCTTATTTTCGAATAACAGTTATTGTAAGAAACGCGATTTCTATGCTTTGTTAAGGACAACGCACATCGGCATAGCAGAGTGTGCCGAGGAGCCGCGTCTTCCTCGATGATAAGTCGAACTAATCTTTATTTACTTTGACGTATAGTTTATTTCGACTATTAAAAAGTTTATTTTACTCTCGTCTGTATGCGCTGGCCTTTATTCTTAATTCCGTATTTAAGTAAATGCATTAATCTCGTGGAAGGTAGGGGGCAAATCCGGCGAGATCACGCCCAGACGTAGCATATCGCTTTCAGCCACCGGTTAATTAACCAGATTGCAACTACACAAATATGCTATTATCACAGAATGAACATCTTTTAGAAATCTACCCTCATCTCTGTCTTCCCCTTTCACTCTCTCTCTCTCTCTTGCTCTCTTTTATGGAGCAACGCACATCGGTATAGTGGACTGAGCCGAAGAGCGGCGTCTTCTTTGATAACAACTCACGATTTTTTCCTTTGATGTGAAGGTGTTTAGTTTCCAGTATATGAATTCCAACTCTGTTTCAAGTTTCAACATAAAGCTAAGTCCCAAGAAAGACTCGACTCTATTCGACACCATATGCGCTGGCCCTTACTCTCAACTCCGTATTTAAGTAAATGCATTAATCTCGTGGAAGGTGGGGCGCAAATCCGTCGAGATCACGCCCAGACGTAGCATATCGCTTACAGCCACCGGTTAATTAACCAGATTGCATTTATATGGATTCCACATAAATCAAGGCGGTGTCGTGTCGGGGGGCGAATTCTCTGAGTGAGCCTCTTAAACGAGCGATTTATAAGTTAAAAGAAACGACATGACGTATGTAGTGTAACTAAGCATATACAGTAAGTGGCCAAAAGTGATGAACATCGGCCTTCAGAAGGACATTTCATCTTTGTAGAGTGTTGTCTCTGTCACTCATACCCATATGACGCTTTGTCGGTCTTAACGACCGAGACAGTGCTCTACAAATCTGCTGTCTTCTTCTAAAGATCGATGTTCATCACTTTTGGCCGCGTACTGTAGACATCTATAAAACACACCAGAAGTGAAGTTAAATATTAATCACCACGCGCAGACGCTTATCGAGGGTTTTACCTTTTATAATAACCTAACTGCAATTTTTACTTGATTAAGGCACAATAATTGCTAGAGATTGACATAGGCTACTTTTTATCCCGGAAAATCAAAGAGTTCTCAGAGGATTTTTTAAATCCTAAATCCACGCAGACGAAGTCACGGCCATCAACTAGTAAAGAAAATTTCATTTAATTCGTTCATAGTGTGCAATAAAGCATACTTATTATTTTACTAGCTGATGCCCGCGACTTCGTTCGCATGGAATTAGGTTTTTTAAAAATCCAGTGGGAATTCTTTGATTTTCCGGGATAAAAAGTAGCCTATGTCACTTACCAGGTTTTTATCTATACGCATGCAAAAAATCACGTCAATCCGTTGCGACGTGATTGAAGGACAAACCAACAAACCAACAAAACCAACAAACAAACACACTTTCACATTTTATGCATTTATAATAAGGGTACTGATTCAGAATCTCGTTGTTTTAATGGCCGTACCAGAATTCGGCGACATGTCCTTACGCGATTCAGTTCTATAGTTATGTAATCAACGCATTTTCATCCGTACATTGCGGGCTTTCAGGGAAATAATATATTAGAGTCATCGTCTTTTTCCTATCCAGGGAAATTATATCATTATTTTATCTAAAAGATACCTTCGTACAAGATTTAAGGATCTTGGTAATTAATGTTCTTCACAAATCACACTTCATACTATAATAATAATATTATAAAGGCGTAAGTTTATGTCTGTGTGTGTGTGTGTGTGTGTGTGTGTGTGTGTGTGTGTGTGTTTTTGTTTTTACTCTTTCACGCAAAAACTTCTGGACGGATTTGGCTGATATTTGGAATGGAGATAGTTTATACCCTCCGTAAAATCAAAGACTTCCCACAGTATTTTAAACTAGCTTCTACTCGCAACTTCATTCGCGTGGACTAAATAAATTTTAAACTCCTATTTTACCGCCTTAGGGGTTGAATTTTCAAAAATCCTTTCTTAGGATGTCTACGTCGTAAAAGCTATCAGCATGCCAAATTTCAGCCCGCTCCGTCCAGTAGTTTGAGCTGGGCGTTGACCACAGCGTTGATAGATCAGTCAGTCAGGCACCTTTTCCTTCTATATATTTAGAAAACCTATATCTACGCGTACAGAGTCGCGGGCATCAACTAGTTACCGTATATTTTAACAATTCCGTGATTAATTGTAATTCAAGTACAGTCAAATTTATGTATAAAATATATATTTTACTTTCTTGTAATCTTTATTAGGTACAATTTCCAAGATTCGCGATGTTTGTGTCCAAGTCTTTATTTATTTGCAAATTCAATTTAATTTGCAGGGCGAAGGGAAAACTTGGCTGTAAATGGAAAATAAAACATGACGTCGAGTCAGTCTCTAATTGGTGACACTCGAACCGCGCCTATTATTGGTTCAAGCACAGTTTCCCATTTCTGGAGCATTCCACGAGAAAAGTTTCATAGAAATGGGGCTATAATATTGGTGGGGGCCAATAATATTATAGCCCCACAATACTGGGGACTAATGACGCTTTAAATTGTAAATGAAAATATTTACCCATAGGTTGCACTAACAATGATCATGATCAATTGATCATGATCATGATCATCTCCCTTTGGCACGGTCGAGCGTACACAACGCTTCCGTACATCTTCATTTCTGATTTGATCATGTAAAGAAACTCCAAGCATAGCGCTCGCCCACACATTATCCCACAACGTTACTAATTAAAACATGAAATATATAACAGAAAAATAACGAGAAAATAAAAAAAATAACAATAAATTTAAACATCAAAGTGACTGAGAGTGCCGCATGTGGTTTTCAAAATAATTATCTAATTTGCGATATCAAGTGAGAATTTATTCCAGCTTAGAAAATAGGGCAATTAAGTCAGCGTACGGGTCTTTAAGGGCATATAATTAAGGACTTCGCGAAAGGGCGGATGACAGAGACAAGCGTAGAAGTTACATAAGCAAGAGTGAGACGAAAATATATTGTGAGTCAGATTTTATATTATAAAAAACCAAAGACATACAATCACTTAGAAATGTAGTTTCTTTTAAACTGTTCTATTTTCCTTTACTTAATGGTAGGAGTTTTTTTTGGGATAGTAATGCAATGACTTCCTACTGTTAAAATGAAAACCACTTTGATATACTTTAACATACATTTTAATATTCCAAGCGTCCCATAGAGTCTAGAGTCTATGCCAAAAACTATAGACTCTTAGCAAACGTCAGAGGGTTAGGGCGTATCCAGACTAAAAACGATTCACATAACACACTATCAACAATCCACCTAACACTACTTAGGAATTATAATCAAGTTCATGCAATAGCGCTGATATTTCAGACGTGGTTTTTAATGAAAAGTGAATATTCGCACTTAAATATTGGATCTAAGTGCATATGAAAAGGCTTTTCACGTAACTTTTCACATGTTACTTACCTGTGAAATGGTTCATCTCTAGAAATAAACTCCTCCTATTTTAAAAGTCGGTAAGTATCAATTAGATATTGCTTTTTATTGTCTTTTTTTAAGTGAGTTTTCTCGCAAGATTCAAATGAATATTAAGATTTTTGTGTATCAATGGTGCAAATATATTTTAAATTGTATTTTTTTAATGAACTGGTGCTTAATTAAGTCACAAGTTCAAAGGTTCTCGCAATAATTAGATGTTAATGCCAACGATTTTAATTCTTCACAAGGCACAAAAAAATTTGTTGATGAGAGGAAATTAGGAGCTGAGATACTTCCTTGTTTCATTTCCAAATTACTTTGGGCCATCAACATAAAGTGTTAAGCAATTCATGGGCCATAACTTTTTGAATATTTACAACTAAGTAGCTAATGCCTGCGACTATTTCCACCGATTAGATATTTAGATTAGAAGCTGTGATAGCCTAGTGGTTAGAACGTCCGCCTTCTAATCGGAGGTCGGGGGTTCGATCCCGGGCACGCACCTCTAACTTTTCGGAGTTATGTGCGTTTTAATTAATTAAATATCACTTGCTTTAACGGCGAAGGAAAACATCGTGAGGAAACCTGCATGCCTGAGAGTTCTCCATAATGTTCTTAAAGGTGTGTGAAGTCTACCAATCCGCACATGGCTAGCGTGGTAGACTAAGGCCAAAACCCCTCTCACTCTGAGAGGAGACCCGTGCTCTGAGATATTTACCGATTTTGTGTCAAAATGTTCTACCACTGGAACATCTGTAGGGCGATTGTCTAAAACCTGCATCAATCATTATTACAATCTCAATTGTTCTGATTGGCTGAATTTGTGCCATTCTTGTTGCAACAATGGATTGTAGCCAATAGTGAGTGAGCATTAACCAATCAGAGATGATTGCGATCGTAACATTGTACCTAGCTGTCATTCTCCCGCCTGGTGCGCGATTGTGGTAGAATGACAGCTACAATGTCACGATCGCAATCACCTCTGATTGTTTGATGCTCGCTTACTATTGGCTACAATGCATTGTAGCAACAAGAATCGCACAAATTCAGCCAATCACAACAATTGAGAGTGTAATAATGATACTGATTAAAATCCGGGCCCGACAACCAGCAAGTGGGAACGGGATGTTAGATCATAAGACGCATGTCACTTGCCCGCAGCTTAAACTTGCAAGTCCTAAGTACTCCTGAGCAGAGTGAACTGTGTCCTTACAGTGAGAGAGCGCTTGGAAAGATATAGCTTAGAGCACTTGCAAGCAGCCCGCGCACACTTGCGACTGTCCTAATAATTTACCATTTCCTATATATGGAACAGTACACTCTCACCGCCATACTTATTTAAGATTTTTCTAGTGCAGCAAGCCCAGTGGGCTGCACGCTGGCGATACGATTACTTCCACCTCATGCCACGCTTGATTTTAAGTAACTTGTGCAGCACGCCATGTAGGCTATCGGCGGGACACGTCGTTGAATTTATCAGCAGGCCGTGGGGTCCGCTGTGATTCCACAAATTCATATTATTTTATAGCTTGTTTGATAAAGATTCGAAGATGACTTCATTGATTAGTTAAGTTAAAAAAAATGATGAAAAATTGATGAAGTTCACACAGGCTTTTTAAAAACCTAAATCCAGGCGGATGAAATTGCGGCGATGAAATAATATAATATGGCACCGCTTCTGAGTCCCCCGCGTCAGCCACGGCGCGTCCGTCGCGTGCGTCATTTGCTTCAACCGCGACCCACGACAGTCTTGTCGTTTGCATGCACAGGGTCTAAATGTAGGGGTTATTACGCAACATGTAACGGGCACAAGTATACTATATGGAACTGGCGAGCCCCTTGCGCCTGCGGGGTATCGTTTTTATAATTATGACGTTTGTAACTGCGGATATACATACCTTGTTCTGTCTCATAACATTTTGATCTTATGATTTCGCCGTATTTTTGAAAGTTGACTTGTCATGTAACTTTTTGAGGTAGGTAGGTAATGCGGATGTGTTTCAATTTTTCTTGTTGTTGTTGTTGTTGTTTTCTCGTTTGTTCTTTGAACAATTATTTTAATTAGCTTTACTTTTGTCTTTTGTATTTTGTGTTTTGTACTCAAATCTTGTAAGGGATTTTTCAATTATTTCTACTGAAAATTTTTCCATGACCTACAACATATTTTGTTTATTTACTAGCTTATGCTCGCGACTTCGTCCGCGTAGACTATACAAATATCAAACCCCTATTTTAAATTTTCAAAAATCCTTTCTTAGCGGATGCTAAGGTAAGTCATAATAGCTATCTGTATGCCAAATTTCAGCCCGATCCGTCCAGTAGTTTGAGCTGTGCGTTGATAGATCAGTCAATCAGTCACCTTTTCCTTTTATATATATAGATTTAGATTTTCTCTAGGAGGTAGAAAAATCCCTGACGGACTTCTGTCTGTCAACAGGGTGTCTCCGACTTGCACGGACTAAAAGAACCTCCCTCTCTACGAAATCAGCACAGAACCGTATTACATTACTTCGTGCTAACCGCTAAATCCGCCATTTGGATTTTTCAAGAATTTCATGTAGGTACCCAGTTAAAATCGCGCTATCCGGACAAATCTAATGACGTATCATTTATCAAAATCGGTTGAGCCGTAGAGTAGTTACGAACGGACATAGATTAGGATATTAATACAGGTCAAACATATAACCCTCCTTTTGGGCTTCTAAAAAACTAAATGCAGTGAACAAAGGCGCTAACAAAAACCAGTACACAATATTTTCAAGCTGAAAATTAAATCTACAATATCAGATGTTACAGTTGAAATCGTAGGTCTGGCCATCCATCTTGTTGTTGTAAGTAACTTGCGTTTCCGAGCTAACAAAGATACGCTTTACTGGATACGTGGCCTTAATCGAATTTTATATTTAAGTACAAAGAATATTAAGGCTTCTATTCACTACACAACATTTAAATATAAAAAAGGAAAAATGAATGAACGACTGACTGTTTTTAAAATCCCGTGGGAAATCTTTTACTTTCCGGGATAAGAAGTAGGCTATCCTTTCCCGGGATGTAAGCTAAATCTGTACCAAATTTCATCGAAATGGGTTAAACTGTTGGACCATGAAAAGCTAGCAGACACATTTTCGCATACCTAATATAATTTTATTTGTATGGATACATAAAATTATGGTTATCTACGAATCTCGTGCGACCAAAGACACTTTTCTCAGAACGAAAATCATTCACCTATTGTATCGCTACTGGTAGAATGCATCATCATCATCATCATTAACCAATAGACGTCCACTGCTGGACATAGGTCTCTTGTAGGAAATCCCACACGCCACGGTCTTGCACCGACCGCCTGAATCCAGCGGCTCTCTGCGACTCGTCTGATGTCGTCCGTCCACCTAGTGGGGGGTCTTCCAACGCTGCGTCTTCCGGTGCGAGGTCGCCATTCCAGTACCTTGGGACCCCTACGTCTATCGGTTGTACGAACTATGTGCCCTGCACTCCAGCTTCGCAACCCGTTGAGCTATGTCGGGTACTCTGGTTCTCCTACGGATCTCCTCATTTCTGATTTGATCACTTAGATCATTTGGTAGAATGCATAGCCTCCGCTAAATATACAGGCTGATTAATCGAGCAGACGGAACTGTATCTACAGTGTGATTCGTTTTGCACTCAGCAATGATGGATGGCGCGCACACAGTCCACTAGTTAACTCGAATGCATAAGTCGTTTGTCACGGAACGCCTGTAAGCGGACTAGGCCAAGAGCTTGTAGCCACAACCTTGTTACCATTTATACACAGATTTTTTTACATTAGGTACTATCAACTATTTTTTTTTTTCTTTTTAAATTACCAACATAAAGAATGTTTAACAAATCTAATTTAGACACAGCAAAAAACCACGAAGCTTTAAAAAGTGTGTCATCCCGTCTACTTCTTAATACATAATAATAGTGTTTCTATAAACAATTTACATTGTTTATAGAAACACTTATTACATTACATTTTATACAAAAATTGCAATTAGCAGGACATATACAGGCTGATTAATAAGGCAGATGAGGATAGATTCTATCGCGATATTGAAAAATGATGTTGTAATTGAGCCCTGAGATAAAGAATGCAGGATATTTCAAAACAAAATCATATACACAAATTTTTTTATACTTCTTGAAAAAAATCCTTGTTTTTTAACATGAATATTGGTTTTGATGTTGAATGTCTGAATGTTTGACAGTATTTGTGATGAAAATCTGTCAGTATGACTAATTTATCAGTTAGATAACATTAATTTGGTCATTCTGCAATCAGCGTTAAGATAAGCGCTAAGCACTGATGTTTTCAATCGCCAAAATATTATAAAATCGAAACTAAATAAAAACAAACTTTTAAAAGTGCCTTCGAATCATCCAGTGGTCTTCTGACCACTGGTTTGTATTGAGAGAGCCAACAACAAACTTGGCAGTTGCTCTTTTAAAATCAATTCAAAGTAATTTGGACGACCTTCCTGGCGCAGTGGTCTTGTCGCCGAAAGGCGTGCCACCAAGCGGTTAAGCGTTGCGGTACGATGCCGTGCAGAAACCAAGGGGTATGGGTTTAATGAAAACTGTCATACCCCTTCCAGGTTAACCCGCTTCCATCTTAGATTGCATCATCACTTACGATCATGAGATTGCAGTTAAGGGCTAACTTGTATCTGAATAAAATAAAATAAATGGTTGTACAAAGGCTGTAAAAATTCTTGACCACATAAAAAAAATCGAGAGTAATATAGCGTTCATTGATTCGTTAAAAACATTTTAATTAAAAAGCCTACTATAAAATAAATGACTACCTACTCTGATAATTAATACAGCGCCGTCTCCCTACTAAAATTGCTGTGCCCCAAGTATAGTATAAGTGCCCAGTATTGTTATTATATAGGTAATAATAATTGTTTAATGACTTGTGTATTATTAATATGTATTGGAATGCAATGAATAAATGATAAATGAACCGTTAAGTAGGATTCTACTACCACTAGCTCTTATCCCAAACAGGGTACTGTCATTAAGTTTTGGTAAATTATTGCTGGATCGTAGGGAAAGTCGAGTCTGACACGAAAAATCACTTTTGTTTGTTACTGCGCGATAAGTGAATTTGTTTTTGCGATTTGGCCAAAAAGGAAAACAATACTGGTTTAGGTTGTTTTACCTACTTGTAAGATGATTAATTTGTTAAGTATTCCTTGACAGCTGAACTTCTAAATAATTGCTATTTAGAAGTTATTGTGCGTATTGGCAGACTTAACACACTCTGAGAACTTTATGTACAACTCTCAGGAATGCAGGTTTCCTCACAATGTTTTCCTTCACCATTAAAAATCAACTCCGAAAAGTTAGAGGTGCGTGATCGGGATCGATCCCCTGACCTCCCGAATTACGACGTTTATCCACTACCACTAGGCTATGACTGTTATATTTTTACAATAATTACGTTTATTTGTAAATACCTATTTTTTTAATTTACCTACTTATTTCTTTTTTTTTTGAAAATCACTATACATGCCTCGACCGGCAGTGCTTTTCTGGCCTCGTGTCATAGACGTCCTCGTCAAGGCTCAGCCGTCTAACTCACACTCGACCAGAAAACGCTTACTTCTCGGTCTCGTGCAGTAATGTACTATTTTTTCATATATCAATAGCGGGTAGCGATCCACCACTCTAACCTCATGCCGCGCTAGAAGAAAGAAAATAACCGAAGTAATTTCTACTCAGTACCTTATTTTCCCCGCATTTTCAACCGCAACCGAAGGGGTGAGCTACATAAATCACACCGTGATTTAAGCGCGTTCACACCACCCCTATTTTTATAACCCTATATTTTGCGAACCTATCTACGACATATTTTGTCCATTTTTTGATAAGATACCTACAGGAGATAGTTATGTAATGGTTTGTTTTTGGAGAAGGCATGTTTAATGCGGATAAGATTCGAAATGAGGAGATCCGCAGGAGAACCAAGGTCACTGATATAGCCCAAACTATTAGCAAGCTGAAGTGGCAGTGGGCAGGTCATGCCTGTCATAGAGGCGGAAAGTCCTTGAGTAGAGACTGAGTTTAAGCAAGCGTAGTGTGGGACGCCCTCCAGCACAACATAAAGAGGCTGGCGGGAAGTGGTTAGGTGAGGAAGGCTGAGGACCAGGTGTGGTGGCGCTCTTTAGGGAAGGCCTATGTCCAAAAGTGGATATCCACATGCTGATGATGATGATATTTAATGGTTTGGCATCACCCGGTTCAGGGTCCAGACTGAAAATCAGTGCTGTGTGCTAGCTCTTGTGTGTGCAGTGTATGTAGATATAAGTCCCGCAAATTGCTAATTCGCGTGGCCGCCATTTTAGTGACGTCAGCAGTAAACTGAAGTTTGGAGCTGATGGTATATTTTACTTAAATATACGTCAAATACCACGCTCGACCGAAATTGGCAGCGCACGTGGGTAACATGTTTGCTTTTCACTTGACATTGTATGAGAAAGTTGAGAGGCACGATGATTTTCACTGAAATCAAGCGCGCGAAAAGGGTTTAGGAAAAGTATTTTTGAGAAAAAACTGCTGAATTTATGTTTGCAAAGTAAAGTTATTTCAACTAATGAATAAATAAACAACGTCTAATGATAAATTGTTTTAGAATTTTCATATCCCTAATCTTATTTATTTACGCCCAAAGTTGTCATTAATTTAGTGTTAAAATAGGAATCTTTTGAGCCTCGTAACTTTTAAATCAATATTTTTTTCAATATTTTATATATCAATAAACCTAGATAATGACGAGATAAATCGATATAATTCTTAGTTTTGTGCATACAATATCGAATATTGTTGTATTTTCCCTCCTACGTTTGTATGGAGAAAGCACCGAACTGAGCTACCTTAAGTAAACCCCTAAGTGGGTAACCTTAGGGATTTACTTTTCAAAAATCCTTAGCGGATGTCTACGTCATAATAGCTATCTGCATGCCAAATCTCAGCCCTATGCGTCCAGTGAGCTGTGCGTTGAAAGATTTTTAAAAATTTTGAAGGTTTTAATTATAAGTTCAGGTTCTTTTAAAAGAATAATAGGCATGTTTATCGTGACTAATATTTCCCTTCTCCTCCAACTAAACGTAAAGATTGTGAAAGAAAATAGGTAAAGAAAATTGTGATTTTGAATTATGGATGATACAAATGCCGTGTTTCTTTATTTTTTACACTCCACGTGTTTCTGTATTTCTCCTGAAATATAATACAAAATGTCTCCGTAGAATAATTTAGCTATAACTTACTGGCGATGTCAACTGGGCATGTAATAATAGGGCCCAGAGGCTCAGATCAGCCCAAAGATACATATATGGTAAACAATATTGTATTTATTTTATTTTGCTAAAAAGCGGTGATAGGCTACTGGTGAAAACGTCGGCCTTTCTATTCAGGTAGTCGGGGGTTCGATCCCCGGCATGCATCTCTAACTTAATCGGAGTTATGTGAGTGGTTGAGTTGCCATCTCGACCTGACGCGTACTATAGTATTACAAATCAAATAGAAGTATTTCTAGCTTAAATAAAAAATCTGTAGTGTAACTATATGAAAAAAAATAGCAAACACGCTTTTGAAAATAGCTCGAGCGAACACAAAATATTTCATGTAAAGTTTTTACTAAAGAGGAACTGAATCAAAGCAAACATGCAGTGCACAAGATACATATTTGTTTTTATTCGCACACAAAATCACTGGTATGGACAGAGAGCTGCCATTTACTAGAGCTAGTAATGCCTTCAAAAACCTGCTTCATCGTAATTTTATGTGAAATCACAATCGTGTTTTAAAAAACATTTGAAATTCAATTTAAATACATGATTTCGTTTGAGATTGGTTGGTGACACAACATAGTTAACGCCCACTTAAAATCAAAATCAAAATATTTTTTATTCAATTAGGTACTTTTGAATCGTCAAATGCATCTACAACTGGTTCAGAATGCCTTTCCTACCGAGAAGAGTTTCTGACTGAGTTTGTGTCCTTTTCATTTGTATAGGATTACGTAACAGAGATAGCTCTATACTAACTTCTTTTCGTAGATAGGCTATATAAATGAAATTTATAGCCAAGATAGGGACAAAATCAACTGACAATATCTAAATATATAAAAAGAAACGGTGACTGACTGATCTATCAACGCACATATCAAACTTCTGAACGGATCAGGCTGAAATTTGGTATGCAGGTAGAATTTAATAGAATAGAATTTAATTTAGGTAGAATTTAAGAAAATTCAACCCCTAAGGGGATGAAAAAGGGCTTTGAAATTTGTATAGTCCACGCGGACGTAATCGCGAGCATAGTGTGTCATATTCAACCTTTGCGGTTGACACATTTCGTCTGAATGGTCTCTTATAGAATCCCCTATCTTGACTATGAACTCGAGTGTAAGTACAGTACGCGGCCGAAAGTAATGTACATCGACCTTTAGAAGGAAATAGCAGATTTGTAGAGTACTGTCTGTGTCGTTGAGACCGACAAAACGTCAGATAGGTATGAGTGACAGAGACAATGCTCTACAAAGCCGAAATGACATTCTAAAGGCGTACATGTAGGTAGTGTTGGCATTAACAAGCATCAGTGCCGTCTTGTACCAAGCTACAACTCCAATTACTATATGTCCAACTGACGGCCAACAGGACGAACGGTTTTTCGTCTCTATTAGTCCGTAGCTCAATGGGTATTTACGTGTATATCAGTGTATCAAAGAACTGCAGATCCGACGCGCCAATTAATCGAGGGTTTTGTATCACAGGCCGACGATAAAATACAAATAAATATAAAGCGCGGCCTTTAATACGTACGGCGAGAGGACATGGATACAAAGTGTGTGCTTTGTAGCTTTGTATAAAAGCAAATATGTAATATTCGTTTTTTATCGATGGAGGATTTCTGCTATGTAACTGTACCTTCTCCCTTTATTGTCATATTAGATTATTTTTAGGATTCCGCACCTCAAAACGAAAAAAGGAACCCTTACAAGTTGGATCACTTCGTTTTACGACATCTTTCTGTCTATAAAGACCCTTTGTGTTCAGGAACGCGTGGAGGTAACCTACTAATGTTTGGATGTTTGGATGTTTGTTACTCAATCACGCAAAAACGGCTGAACAGATTTGGATGAATTTGGAATGGAGATAGATTATACCCTGGATTAACACATAGGTTAACAAATAGACTTTTATCCCGGAAAATAAAAGAGTTCTCGCGGGATTTTGAAAAATGTAAATCCACGCGGGCGAAGATGCGGGCATCAGCTAGTGTTGAATAATATGAAGTTTGACCATAGTCCACCACACTGACCAAGTGTAGATTGGTAGACTTCACACACCTTTGAGAACATTATGGAGAACTCTCAGGCATGCAGGTTTCCTCACGATGTTTTCCTTTGTCTCTAAATTTGGCATTTGATTCAGTTTCTCACAGTATATTGTTACATAAATTAGCAATGTATGGCATATGTGGTTCATTACTGCGGTGGTTTCAATCTTACTTAGTCAACCGTTCTTTTTTTGTGGTTGTGGGTGGGTATAAATCTGGTCATAAATCAATAAAATCAGGGGTTCCTCAGGGCTCCCATTTAGGCCCCATTCTTTTTAACATATTTATTAATGATATCACTAATTGTTTTTTGAACTCCACACCTTTTTTGTATGCGGATGACTTAAAGATTATCAGAATAGTAAATAGCCCCGATGATACGAAGCTTTTGCAAAGTGATGTTAATAGACTGGTGCAGTGGTGCACGGACAATAACTTAGAGATGAATATTAAAAAATGTATGCATATAAAGTTTACACGGAAATTTAATGTCATACCGTCCACATATTCGTTTGGTAATAATTTTCTTTGTGAAGTTAATCTTGTTAGGGATCTGGGAGTAACTATAGATCGTAATTTAACTTTTATACCTCATATAGATATAACAATTAAACGGGCATCTAAAATGTTGGGATTCATTATACGAAATGGGAAAGAATTTACTAAGATTAGCACAAAAATATTACTATATAAGGCGTTAGTACTTAGCACTTTAGAATATTGCAGTGTTGTTTGGCGGCCTCACTATGCTACACATATGCTTAGGATTGAGCGAGTGCAAAAGCGCTTTCTTTGGCATCTTACTTTTGCGGCTGGAAAAGTAAAAAACCTAAGAAGTTATAATAGCAGACTAAATTTCTTTAATATGGAATCCTTAGAAACTCGTAGAACAAAACTCGATCTCATATTTTTATTTAAGATTTTCAACAACAAAATAGATTGTTCTTCTCTTTCAAATAGCTTTAAATTAAGGGTTCCTTCGAAATATCCTAGAAAACCTTTAAATTCTTCTTTATCTTTTCCTCGACGCTCAACAGTTATGGGTGCTAACTCGCCAATCCCTAGAATAAGTCAACTTTATAATAAGCTCAATGTGCTAGACATACACGCGGACTCACTGGTTAAATTCCGGAATTCAGTTCATATGGCATTAAGTGAATTGCCATAGTAATTTACTTGATGCCATGTGAACTGCTTACCTACATTTGTTTATTAGTTTAGAGTTTATTTATTTATATTATTTATATTATTATTATTTTTTAATTAAGTAACTTTTTTTTAGTAGTAAAATTACCTGACACATTCGCATGCGGTGATTACTTTTAATTAGCTCGTCATATTGTCTTAAAACTTTTGTATTGTTAAATTTGTATTTGATGTATATGATTAGCTGTTAGTGATCCAAATAAATGAAAAAAAAAAAAAAAAAAAAAAAAAAAAAGCAAATGATATTTAATTGCGCAGAACGCATATAACTCCAAAAAGTTAGAGAGCCAGGGATCGAACCCCCGACCTTCCAGGTAGGAGGCGGATGTCTTAACCACTAGACAAACTTACACCTAGTAAAATCAAAATAAAAACTCCCCGCACAACTGCGCCACACACTTATAATTTCCCCCTCCCCTCCTACTCGGTGAGTACTCAAGATTCCCTCACCGAGCCCTCGGTTCAACGTCCCACTATTTATGACTTAATTACCCCATGTAATTAACCGTTGCCTCAGATCTCTCAGTTGCTAAGATTGCATAAATAAATTCAGCCCTGATTTTCGTGAAACGCGGGTAGAGCGATTTAATTTCCGTTTCCCGTGTGTACAAGACAGTAAGACCAAGGTTGCGAAGCTGAAGTGGCAATGGGCAGGGCACATAGTTCGTAAAATCGGTACACGTTGGGGTCCCAAGGTGCTGGTATGGCGACCTTGCACCGGAAGACGTAGCATTGGAAGACCCCCCACTAGGTGGACGGACGACCTCAGACGATTCGCAGGGAGCCTCTGGATTCAGGCGGCGCAAGACCGTAGTGTGCGGAAGTCCCTACAAGAGACCTATGTCCAGCAGTTGACGTCTATCGGTTGATGATGATGATAGTTTCTATCCAGCATCTAAAGGCTGAAAACGGAACCCTAAAAATAACGTCAAACTTTTGCCCCGCTCGGCTGCGGCGTGTTTGAAGGATATACCAACAAACAAACAAAATACACTGTCGTATAATAATTATCATAATATTAGGATTATGTGTCTTAAACATTTGACTAGATGATGCCCGCGACTTCGTCCGCGTGGATTTAGGTTGTTTAAAATTCCGTGGGAACTCTTTGATTTTCCGGGATAAAAAGTAGCCTATGTCCTTTCCCGGGATGCAAGCTATATCTGTACCAAATTTCGTCAAAATCGGTTGAACAGATGGGCCTTGAAAGATAGACAGACACTTTCGCTTTTATAATATTAGTATGGACGTATGAATAGTAATGGATAATAGCACGCAGACATCTAAATATATAAAAGGAAAAGGTGACTGACTGACTGACTGATCTATCAACGCACAGCTCAAACTACTTGAAGATTGGGCTGAAATTTGGCATGCAGATAGCTATTATGACGTAGGCATCCGCTAAGAAAGGACTTTAGAAAATTTAACCCCTAAGGGGGTGAAATAGGGGTTTGAAACTTGTGTAGTCCACGCGGATGAAGTCGCGAGCTTTGAATAAATAATAAATTATTATCTTTTAATAACCAGATCGACTATTTGAATTTATTCTCAGTCTGTGATGAATTTACTCTCTAATTAGAGGTCCCAGAGGTCGTTAAGTCCAAATTCAAAGGAACCTTCAGACTTTGCTCAAGAATACCTCACTAATTTCTGCCAAGACTTTCAGAATTTGTGAATAGGGAAAATTATCTACCTACCCTCTAAATATTTAATTGTGTAGCGATAAAAGTGAATAAATTGAAATGAAAATTCCTTTTTTAGCAAAACGCTTTTCTTTTCCAACTAAGCTACGAATAATTGAAGGTACAGTAGAGGAGAAGGCAGGGATAGGGATTTTAGGCTACGACCTTTGTTGATGCGCCTACAACATTTTCGCAGCAAATGCGCACTAATGCGTCGACTCATAATTTTAACGTTCACTTAATTATTTAATTGTTTCCTCATAGTATTTTGTTATTGCATATAGATAAATTAGTCACTTTTACAACTCATGTTTAATATTTTGGAATCAAACATTAATAATCTAAAATCACACATTTATTATCTTTTCCAAATGTCAGTTCATGCAACATAATATTTTTATAACCACCCGCAATTTTCTATATATTTTTGTATCGATTGACGTTTTCATAAATTCTTTTGTTCTTTTTTTGTTAAAAACTAATCAACGGTCTGCGCTCAATAAATCATTTTACAACTGCAAGAAAAATCTTTAAATTGTCATCCACGCATCTACAACCTTCAAAAATAAAGTGGAAAGAAAGGAAATAAGGTATAGGTATGAATTATACCCATGCAAAAAACCACGTCAATCGGTTAGCTTTGCGGTATCGACGATGCGAAGACAATGCAATACAATGCCTATTAGTATTCTCAGTTGCCCAACTTGAAATTGTAAGTCTGCGGGAGTATGAAGATGTATGTAAGTGCGCAAATTATAACGATTACATCTTCATACTGATTAAGAAACCGACTAAACTATCGGCCGATAGAAAGTTTGTGGTCTGCGGGGACTCTTACAATTTCAAGTTGGGATACGCATTGTAACTTATGACAACCCGCACATCATATCCAACTAAATCGTTCACATAAATAATTGGACATCGATCGTATCAGAGTCGAGATTCCCTTCCGATTGCGCACAATTAAAAATTTGGCCAACTATTGGCCAACTGCTTATATTAGCATGGAGACCTATGCCAGCTCGCAGACTATCCAACTTAATTGGTCAGTCGCACGGCAAGATGCAATAGGACGTTGCGACGTGATTGAAGGACAAACCAAGAAACCAACCTGGTTCAACCTGGTTCCTCCTTCACCTTTTTACTATCGTACCGCAAGGCATCGCCAAGGTCTGCACCCGTACGTAGTCGAAGTTCCCCGGATACGTTCGAAGCGATTTGCCTCCTCATTTCTAATTCGATCCGCCAAGATTTGGAACACCCTTCCACCATCAGTTTTCCCACCGAATTATAATATGGGTACCTTCAAGACAAGAGTGAATAGGCATCTTCTAAGCAAGCGCGCTCCATCTTAGGCTGCATCATCACTTGCCATCCAAGTCTGATTGCAGCCAAGCGCTAGTCTATAAATTAAAAAAAAAACCAATAAACCAACAAACAAACACACTTTCTCATTTATAATATGTGTTCTGATGGGTGGAGGTCACGACCGGATCCCCAGTAATAAGAAATACAATGCAAAGAGAGAGAGTAGTTCACAAAGTAAAGAACATGCGGCGCGTCAGTGGTCCGAACTAAAAACACGGACTAACATGCTCTCTAATTAATTAACTCTCGGTATTTGAACAAAGAATAGAGAGCTATGCTTAATTACTGAAATGCCTTGCGGGCAGCATGGCTCTGGTATTAATGAAGCATTATTGTAATATTTTGGAAAAGTTTAATATCCATACTAATATTATAAATGCGAAAGTGTGTCTGTCTGTCTGTCTGCTAGCCTTTCACGGCCCAACCGTTTAACCGATTTTGATGAAATTTGGTACAGAGATAGCTTGCATTCCGGGGAAGGAAATAGGCTTAAAGAAAATACTTTTTATCCCAGAAAATAAAATAAATAATAAATAAATAATCTTTATTTCCTCAGACATCAAAGGCCCACAATATTATGTTAGTAACCATCTTAACCTATGTTAGTAACTATATTATAATATAATGTATGTTAGTAAGAAACTTATTCTATGTTAGTTAATATAATTAATATACTTATTAATTAATGCAGACATCCAGTGCGCTTTGAGAGCGCTGTCCTGTCTGTCTGCTATCACCTTCAGGATAATGTTGGGACTTCTCTCCAACCTACTTTTGATTGAGGCGATCCTTTTCCGTATGATTGCGAAGAAGCCGTCTACACAGTTTACCGCAAACATACCGGACGCGCTACAGTACAGAGGCAGTCCCAACATTATTCTGAAGATGTTATTATACTGGACTCGGAGGGCGTTTATAGATTTTTGGGTATAGTCAACCCACAGACTGCACACAGAACAAAGAGACAGAACAAAGAGTTCCCATGGGATTTTAACCTAAATCCCCGCGGACGAAGTCGTGGGCATCATCTAGTTGCTTATAGGTACTTATAGATTTTCAGTCTTTTCAAAAAAGCGTAACGCGACGTCAAAAAAAGGAGAAGGTTTTAGTAGGTATATTAAGTACTAGCTGATGCCCGCGACTTCGTCCGCGTGGAATTTGGTTGATTAAAAATCCCGTGGGAACTCTTTGATTTTTCGGGATAAAAAGCAGCATATGTCACTCTCCATGTCTTTATCTATACCAAAAATCACGTCAATCCGTTGCATTGTTGCGACGTGATTGAATGACAAACCAACAAACCTATGAACCAACAAACAATAAACACACTTTCGCATTTATAATAAGGCTACTGATATTAGTATACTCGTAGATAGAAGATTATAATTTGTATTTGTTAAAGTATTAAAGCAAAATATTTCTCGTGTGGTTATGGTGAAATTTCTATACGTTAGACCAGAGGCGTGCAGCTCATAGAAGCATAAAAACGCTGCTTACCCTATAAACAGTTGATGATAATAATAATTGAAATATTTGAATGATCGTTATTCTTTAGCCAGTAAATACGTAGCTACCTTACTAATGCCTACCCTGGCTCTAAACCATGTGCACACCACTGCGTTAGACCCTCTTGGTCCAACACTTGGTCCAACATAATAAATCAGTGCAAAAACATAAAGGGTTGTAGTATAAGAGCGGGCGGATAAAAGGCTAGCTTTAAAATGTCACCTCAGAACGCGTGTTGAATGGAAAACAGTCAGAGCGATGATTTCGACGCGCTTAAAATATTACTCCTGGCTTCCGTCTCCATGCGGCCTAAGTTATAAGCTTATGACTTTAGATGAAATGGAATAAAATGAATATGTACTAATCAAAATTTAGTTAGTTCTAGGCCAACTACTGAGTACCTAAAACTTTCATCGAGTCGGGCCCTCATTTTATTTATTTTTCAATGAAAAATGAAATCAATACCTATTGGTTTATTCGTGCTCGTAAGCGCTTGAAGACTTCAACTAGGAAAGCCCGTATCTTAAGGGCCAGTGCCTTCTCCAACACAGTAGGTATTAAGATACAAATATGTGTATGTGGGTCTCACACCCACACACACATGACACTGTACACACATGGCCTGTTTCAAAGTTAGGGGGCGTCCATAAATTACGTAAGATGTTTAAGGGGGGGAGGGGGTCGAGTCAAATCTCATCTAATCTTACGTTGGAGGGGCAAATACACGCAATTTTTTTTTCTGATTGAAACAAAAAAATTATACTATTTTGGTCCATTTAATCCAGATTTGTACATGCTTAAGATTTAGTCGTAATACAATTAAGATCATTCACTAATTCGTTCGAAAGAAAATAATTTCATTTTAAGTATTCTATTGTTAAATTTTTATTACACTTATAACTCTCAGCAATATTGATTACTAGTCTTAACTAGTCGTAAATAAAAGAACGAAGCAAATTTTCTTTTTCTTTTTACAATAAGAATCCAACGCGTTTACGTAAGAAACCCACATTTTGAAAAATCTGACGTGAGATTGGGGGATGGGGGAGGGGATTGAATAAAATCTTACGATATCTCACCAGGGGGGGAGGTAGGGACAGAAAATTCAAAAAAACACCTCACGTAATTTATGGACGCCCCCTAATAGATGATATTTTATGTAATGTATTGTATAATAATTATGTAACAGTACCCCTTTAACCGACTTCAAAAAAAGGAGGAGGTTCTCAATTCGTCGGAATCTTTTTTTTTTTTTCTGTATGTTACCGGATTACTCGAAGAAGCCTGGACCGATTTTGAAAATTCTTTTTTTGTTCGAAAGGGTATACTTTAAAGTTGGTCCCATTACAATTTGGTGAAGATCTGATGAACATCTTCGAAGATAGATACTGGTACTCCTCAACGGATAAGAGTAAATTGCTCGCGATCAGTGTAAAAATCAGCTTAGTAAACAGTAGATTTTTAACCAGTCGTAGCATAATTCAATACCATGGGGCCACTCAAAATAATTGTGAAATAATTTTTTTTTACAAACAAAATAAAAACCGACTTCGATACACAAACACTAAAAACACATTACCGAATGTAATATTATGTATACAAGAGTTAATATAGTTCCATAATAATATTTTTTGGGGTCGGTGCCAATGAGGTGCCATTGTGGAGTCTCATAAAAATATGAAGTCTAGACGATTCGCGCAGCTAAAGCTAATTGGCAACGGCACCAAAAAGTATTATAATGAAACTATATTAACTCTTGTATACATAATATATTCGGTAATAAATTAAATTATTTTTCAATTTTTAGTGTTTGTGTATCGAAGTCGGTTTTTATTTTTTTTTTGTAATTTTAAGTGTATTTAGCGATTAAGTTCCTATGCCTTAGGTCGGCGGGAGGCGCCGGCCCGCAGCCCCGGGGGAAATCTTTTCAACGGGAACGAGGGTGGATTAACTCACTCTAATACGTCAATTCCATGCCCCGGACATGCATTTTGTATAATCAGTTGCGTGAGCCGCACTTTATTTGTGCACCAACCTGAGCCCACCTTTTTAATTTATAAAGGAATAGCTGATGCTCGCGACTTCGTACGCGTGGATTTAGATTTTTAAAAATCCCGTAGGAACTCTTTGATTTTCCGGGATAAAAAGTAGCCTATGTCACTCTCCAGGTCTTAAACTATACCCATGCAAAAAATCACGTCGATTCGTTGCTCCGTTCCGACGTCATTGAAGGACAAACCAACAAACCAATAAACTAACAAACAAACACACTTTCGCATTTATAATACTGACTAGCCTATGTCCGCGACTTTGTCCGCGTGGACTACACAAATTTCAAACCTCTTTAAATTTTGAAAAATCCTTTCTCAGCGGATGCCTACGTCATAATAGCTATCTGCATGTCTTTCAGCCCGATCCGTCCAGTAGTTTGAGCTGTGCGTTAATAGATCAGTCAGTCAGTCAGTCACCTTTTCCTTTTATATATATATAGACTAGCTGATGCCCGCGACTTCGTCCTATACGTCGCGTACTATACATACCCCTTCCACAGAATATATAATAGTACTAACGTACCCCTTCACAAAGTCAGGTGAAAACGCACCCCTACTCGTTAAGACCCTTTGTAGGGTCAAAACAATGCGTACGACAGACAGACGTGCATTTGCTCATTGCAGGAATTGAACCCCCGACCTCCGACCCCTAGGGCACGCGGGGTGTTAATTAGTTAATATGAATGCTCTTTGTACATTTCCTTGATCTTTTTCATTATTTTAAAGCGCGTTTTAGCGTGATTTCACGTTTATGACTACCACTGATATATAACTCCTAGACCTGCTAGGTGATTCGCTAACTCAGTGTCTAACACTGGATGATAGCCACCGAGGTCAATTGGTTCTACATTGCTGCTTCACTGGGTGATATTAAAATATTTTTTCGTAGAAAACCTTCAACAGAGTAAAAATGAGCTCGGTGGCTATCATTCAATGTTAGACAGTGAGTTAGCAACTCACTCCGCTGAACTAAGAAATAAAAAAAATCAGCCAAATTTCGACGACCTCCCTGGCGCAGTGGTGAGGGCTGTGGTCCCAGGTGGGAGGTCCCGGGTTCGATTCCTGGCAGGGGTTTGGAATTTTATAATTTCTAAATTTCTGGTCTGGTCTGGTGGGAGGCTTCGGCCGTGGCTAGTTACCACCCTACCGGCAAAGCCGTGCCGCCAAGCGATTTAGCGTTCCGGTACGATGCCGTGTAGAAACCAAAGGGGTATTGGATTAATAAAAACTGCCATACCCCTTCCAGGTTAGCCCGCTATCATCTTAGACTGCATCATCACTTTCCACCAGGTGAGATTGCAGTCAAGGGCTAACTTGTATCGGAATAAAAAAAAAAAAAAAAAACGTGAGTCGGACTCGCACACGAAGTGTTCCGTACCATCGTACCAGATATAGCACTATGCATGTTAATTTTTTTTAATTTACATGGTGGCCATTTTGAAATTTTTATTTTTTGTTCTTAATACACTCCGTGTAAATTTCAACTCTCTACCCATAATAATTCATGACATACAGGTCGCTGACAGACAGACCGACTGAATGGTTTCCGCTCAGAATGAAAAGAGGTTAGGGCACAGTCCGTCACGCTGGCCAACTGTATATTAAAAGATTTCACACACCTTTGAGAATATTATGAAGAACTCTCAGGCATGTAGGTTTTCTCTAAGGAATAGTTAATTGCTTAGAATGCACATAATAGCTCCGAAAAGTTTCAAACGCGCTGCAAGGGTTCCAAATGCACCCTGGTCTGAGAAGAGCCCACAAAAAACTCAGCCGGGTATTCTTTTTACTGTCACCACTTTACAAAATCACTTAAACCTATTAGAACTATCACAAAGCAACTCATTCCCAAGCTTTCTTATCTGTTAAAAATAGCTTAGGTAGGACACAAAATTTTTAAGTTATTTAAGTTAGATAGAGTATTAGGTATGTAAAATTTGATTTCGTTAATAATTGTTAATTAAGTTAGACTATGTTATAAGGTACGATAGAGTTGTCATATTATACATATTGTATAAAAGCCCTGTAAAAAAGATAATAAAAAGAAACCCCATCAATTATATAATCTTTTTCATTGTAATAGGATATCAATTTAATGAACCATTGATACAAATTGAAAGACTCCTGAAAGGCCGGCAACGCATCGGCGGTTCCTCTGGTGCTGCAAATGTTCATGGGCGGCGGTAATCACTTAACATCAGGTGACCCGTCTGCTCGTTTGCTCGCTATCTCTATTAAAAAAAAGAGCTGAAACGTAATCGTGTAATTTTCTGAAACAAACAGGGAGGTTTCTTTACAAAAATCACTCGAATTAAACCCTCAATTCAACATTCTAAATAGACGATATAAAGGGCTCTTCTGACTAAAAATGCAAAGCAACAATGCGTTCCAAATTATAGAGCCTTACACAATAGCTCTAAGTCGCCTGCTTTCAGCCATTCTGTACAATGCCTGCTTTAAATACCGCTGCATTGTCTTGTCCGCTTCTAAGTATCTAGTGTTGCGAGCGCTAATGCAACCTAGAGATGTACAATTACGCTATACTGGTCTTGTGAAAGGAGGAATTGCGATGTTTTGGCAAGGATTTTCTCTTAAAGATTCCTAAGCAGAGATTGAAATCGAAATCTATCTAAATATATAAAAGGAAAAGGTGACTGACTGACTGATCTATCAACGCACAGCCTAAGCTACTTAACGGATCCGGCGGAAATTTGGCATGCAGATAGCTTTATGACGTAGACATCCGCTAAGAAATGATTTTTGAAAATTCAACCCCTAAGAGGGTTTGAAATTTGTGTAGTTCACGCGGACGAAGTCGCGGGAATAAGCTAAGTAGTAAATACTAATAAGTATGAGCAAAAGAAAGTATTATGCTTGAAGTTTTCTACGTGATCAAATCAGAAATGAGGAGATCCGTAGGAGAACCAGAGTAACCGACATAGCTCAACGGGTTGCGAAGCTGAAGTGGCAATGGGCAGGGCACATTGTTAGAAAAAAAGTTTTAAAGTGTTCTAAAGTTAGAAAAAACGTTCTAAAGGGTGCTAAAGTGTCTAGCGTTTTGGATCGGATCGGATCGGTTTTCAGATTTTTTTCCCTTAGGTACGTGTGCTATAAGACTTACCAACCTTAGAAATTTCATGATTCTAGGTCAACGAGAAGTACCCTGTAGGTTTTTTGACAGACAGATAACAAAGTGATCTTATAAGGGTTCCGTTTTTCCTTTTGAGGTACGGGACCCTAAAAATATTTATACTTAATAATCTCAACTGTCTACTATATTAATTGTACGCCGACATGGCTAATGTGCTGGACTATATTTATAAGATTTAACACCTTAAGTACCTACACACATTATGCAAATAAGGAATATTCTATTCTATTCTATTCTAAAAAAACCTTTTTCAAATAAAGTTAAAGTCACTTAACTCAATATATCCGAAATAAGTCCGCCTAAGTTTAAAATAGCACAATACAAAGACCGTCGAGACAGTCGGCCACATTGACAAATGGCGGCTGTGGGATATACGAAACAAACTCCATTCGCAAACCCTTATTCTGTGACCCGTTCAAAACGTGACTACGCGTGAAACCGACATGGTAGAGAACTCTCATACAGATAAGTGCTTCCCTGTCCACTTTTGCTTTCTTTTTCTCTTTACTGTAAATGTTTTTTGTACAAATAAATAATAATAATAATAAGAACGATGAGGTAATACCAGAGTCATACCACCCTACTAGGTGGTATAACGCTAACTCGGTGTCTGTAACACTGAATGATAGCCACCGAGGTTGGTTGGTTCTACATTGCTGCTTCATTGGGTGATATTAAAATATTTCTTCGTAGAAAACCTTCAACGGAATAAAAAATGAGCTGGTTATCATTCAGTGTTAGACAAGTCGGCCACATTGACAAATGGCGGCTGTGGAATATACGAAACAAACTCCATTCGCAAACCCTTATTCTGTGACCCGTTCAAAACGTGACCACGCGTGAAACCGACATAAGAACGACTGATAGATAGAAGACTGGTAGAGATCTCTCATAGAGACAAGTGCTTCCCTGTCCACTTTTGCTTTCTTTTTCTCTTTACTGTAAATGTTTTTTGTACAAATAAATAATAATAATAATAAGAACGATGAGGTAATACCAGAGTCATACCACCCTACTAGGTGGTATAACGCTAACTCGGTGTCTGTAACACAGAATGATAGCCACCGAGGTTGGTTGGTTCTACATTGCTGCTTTATTGGGTGATATTAAAATAGTTTTTCGTAGAAAACCTTCAACGGAATAAAAAATGAGCTGGTTATCATTCAGTGTTAGACAAGTCGGCCACATTGACAAATGGCGGCTGTGGAATATACGAAACAAACTCCATTCGCAAACCCTTATTCTGTGACCCGTTCAAAACGTGACCACGCGTGAAACCGGCATTAGAACGATGAGATGATACCAGAGTTATACCACCCTGTCAACCGATAGTTATCCACCGCTGGATATAGGTATCTTGAAAGGGTTCCGCACGGTCTTGCGCCGCCTGAATTTAGCGGTTCCCTGCGACTTTTTTGATGTCATCCGTCCACCTGGTAGTGAGTCTGCCAACGCTACGATTCCGATGTTTTTTAACATATTATTTTCAGATACTAGTTAGCCCTTGACTGCAATCTCACCTGGTGGTAAGCGATGAAGCAATCTAAGATGGATGCGGGCTAACCTGGAAGGGGTATAGCAGTTGTTATTAAACCCATACCCCTTTGGTTTCTACACGGCATCGTACCGGAACGCTAAATCGCTTGTCGGCATGGCTTTGCCGGTAGGGTGGTCACTAGCCACGGCCTCCCACCAGACCAGGCCAGAAATTTTGAAATAATAAAATTCTGAATCCGTGCCACGTATCAAACCCGGGACCTCCCACTAACAAGACCACAGCGCTTATCACTGCGCCAGGGAGGTCGTCGAGTCATGAGGTTTCACACATCGTGTGTTTACCCGATTTTAATAGTAAGTATTCTCGTATAGGTACAGAATAAGGCCGCAGCTTTTTCCTCTCCCCACTTTTCTTTGCGGACGGTACACGGTCGGTTTTTGCACCTGAATCGGGGAAGATTGATTCTACCGAGTTAAGCTTTTAAGTCAACTTTTTCAACTTTTGTTATTGGGTCAATCTTTGCTGGGACTTTTAAAAGCATTGGCTGAAAAGTGTTGGGATAAAAGTATCATGGAAAATCGGGGTTTGAAACCTTTTGGACTGAAGTGGTGCTGAGATAAGTTTCTTATAATCTACAGGAGTTTTTTTGGGTCGGATCAAGTCAGAATGAGTTACTAAACTAAGTTAACAAAACCTTCTATAATAGGTATCACTACAAACCAAAGCGTACAAGTATAATTAAAAAAAAAAAGTTTTTTAATAGTAGTAGTAAAAATGAACTAAAAAGACCAAAAATACTTTTTCAGATTTGAAAATGGCGTCATACAACCGCCATATTGATTTTTTTGCAAACAGTTTTTAGCCTATATCACTAGGGATGATGTAAGGATTGTATAACGACACACCATACATCCAAATCTGTTCAGCTATTTAGAAGTTATGGTGGTACAAACACTCACATACCAAATTAATATTTTTATTATTTTTATTACCTACACTAGCTTCTCAAAAGTAGTTTCGATAACTGCAAAGTCTCGCTACTAGATGGCATTAACAGTGGCTTCAGTACTGAGTGAACATACATATATCACAAATTTCGTCACTGGCAGTAAGAGAAACCGTGGCCTAGCGGTCAAGGCATCGGGCGCGAACCCAGAAGACGCAGGTTCGAATCCTGCCGGTTCCGCAATTTTTTGATTTGTGTTTAAAATCACATGACCACATAATTAAGTACCTACATACGCAATGAAAACATTAGGAACTACACTTCTTTTTTAGGACAGTCGTGTAAAAATTTCATTCCAAAACTAAGCAACCCACTGAAATCAATAAGTATTCCATTTCGAATAAACGGTAAACAACCTAACCAATAGGAAATCGATATTTCTAATACTGAAAACTCGATGTGACGAGTATCACATTACAAGTTTTGTCTTAACCGAAGACAACCTACGTTCAAAGCGGCTTTAAAAGTACTCCCAATTCAAACAAAACTATACCATATTTCTTTAAATTTAAGGTTGTTTATACCTCTAACTTATATACCACTTTATTTAAGTAAATAGTTTTATAGAAATCAACTTTATCTGAAAAGAAATAAGGTGCTAGTTACAGGCAAATGTAAGTTGGTTGGAGTACCAATTCGCCTGGGAAATTATGGTAATAGACGGTTGCTACAGTTGGCAGCTATTTGATAGATAAAAGGATATTTGGATATTGGTATATTGGTATTAACTGATCGAATTCGAGAAATAGGTTCTGTACTGTCTAGCCGATAACTCAAAGCTGTATTCCCCGTGCTGTGGAAATAGGCATGGCTTATGGTAAATTCATTTTCTCTCGACTGTTATGTTTTATCTTTTCACAGAAGTATATAATACTGACCTATTTATGAATTTCTTTAGTAGCTTTTCCGCTAAGTTCATATGCGTGAATTATTAATAAGTAATTGCTCTGGAAGTTATGCCTTATGCGTGGAAGGTCTTACATTCGAATCCCGCCTGGGTCAATTTCGTTGCAGCATCAACTTCGTCAACTGATGCACTGCTGGACATAGATGTCTTGTAGACCGTTATAGTATAGGGGTGGTCTTTACCTCTTCGCAATAGGGAAAGCGCCTACTGAAAATTGCTACTTTTGCGGAGAGGAAGACACCCCGAGACACGCGATTTTTGAGTGTCCCGCGTGCGCGGATCTTAGAGAAGCAGCACAGGGAGCAAGCGACAGTGTCAACGCCCAAAATCTGGTAGCCCGTATGGTGTCAAGCGAAAATGAGTGGCACAGATACGGTCAGATGCTGAGAGCCATAATGTTGAGAAGGGAAGATAGAGAAAAACAAGAAAAAAAGGAGAGAGAGCAACCAGAGGGTCAGCACGAAGTAATGTTACACGGTTCCGTGCTGATCTCGCAGAGGGGGAGGTCTTTTTAGTCCGTGCGAGTCGGACACACCCTGTCGATAGACAGAAGTCCATTAGGGATTTTTCCTCCTCCTAGAGAAAAAAAAAAAAAAAAAAAAGTAGGGGTGGTCTTCCACACGCTACGGTCTTGCGCCGCCTGAATCCAGGGGCTCCCTGAGACACGTTCGATATCGTTTGTGGTGGACCCCTGCAGGTACCCCTATACTAAGGTGGTCAATACTGCGCTTTCCAGTGCGAGGTCGCCATTTTAGCACCTTGGGAGTTTGGAGTTAGGACCCCAATGTCTATTCAGCTTGGCAACCCGTACAAACATAGCATACTATATCGGTCCTCTTACGGATCTCTTCATTTCTGATATCATCACGTAGAGAAACTCAGAGCATAGCTCTACTAAGCTAATTAAGCTGGGTACAGACTGATGAAAGGTAACATGCAATGTAACGTGAAAGGAGCATTTTAACAATGTGAATACACGGTAAATCGCTTGGCGGCACGGCTTTGCCGGTAAGGTGGTAACTAGACACGACCAAAGCCTCCCACCGGACCAGATCAGAGAAAATTTACAAATTACAAAATTCCAAATTTCTCCAGCCGGGAATCGATCCTGGGATCTCCCAATGATAAGACCACAGCGCTCACAACTCCGCCAGGGAGGCTTAGGCTGAGATCTATAGAGCGCACTTTGACTTTGCTCAGACTTAAGATTGAGTTAAAACGAGACAGATTTATGTGAGATATATCGCCCTGTCTCGTTTTAACTCTATCTTAAGTCTAAGTTAAGTCAGAGTGCGCTCTATAGATCTCACCCTTAGTGTTACATTGCATGATACATTGCACTAATGCGGACAGCAAATTCTCTCATTCCATGTTACATTGCCTTTCATCTACCTAAATATACACGGTGAAATTTTAGTGGTTGTCTTCCCGCGGCAGAACGATTTGCCCTCAGTAGTACTATCGAAATTTTGAGTTAAACTTAAAAATTAAATGTTTTTGTTTTGAAATAATTAAAAAAAAATCGACAACTCGAAAGTGTGAGAAACAATAGTAACGCCCTAGAAAGAACGTGAATAGCAGGTAGGTACATCGCTCGAACCGCGCTGCCAATAAAGTAAAAAAGTTTAGAGCAAAATAAGCTCTCGCGCGTAGTGATACGACATAAACTAGCCTGTACGCACGCGGTATCACTATTGGTTCGAGGTCTCATTCGATTTTTGTTTTTCTCGATTGTAAATTTGACATTTTTGACTCTAATATTTTTTTATATTTATAAATAGGGTACTTGACAATTTTTTTAAGTTGGTCTTAAATGGTTAATATTTGTCCTATTATATCAAAAAAATTAACACTATATTTTTTTGCGCCCTAAAAACCGTAAAACTTTAATTTAAAAAAATATTTTTCTTAGACAGGTGAAAACACTGTCGGCCATGTTTGGCCGATAGATTATCTGTGCTCTGACGTCATGCATTTGTAAACAACAGCATAACCACAGAGTACATTATATATACTGAGCATAACCTACCAAAGTTTAATAAACATGACTTCTATACTAGTTTACATGAAAAATATAGTAATTATCGTTATTGTATCATCCGAGAATGTAAAAAACGCATCGATAAAGACCACAGGAAAGTTGTGGATTAGAGTGCCCAGTGAAATAAATATACGTAACACGCAAAGACTTGCTTAAAGGGATCCTATATGACTAACGACTTCAACCCAAATTTATTTTTGCAAAGATCACTTTGTTGTAAGTCTTACTTAATAACTTATTCAATTTATAAAGAGAAAACGATATTTTTTTACGTTTACTATGAGTTTTTAGAAATATATAAAAACTAGCTTATGCTTGTGACTTCGCCCGCGTGGACTTCATAAATTTCAAACCTCCATTTAACCCACTCAGGGGTGGAATTTCAAAAAATCCTTTCCTAGTGGATACCTTCTCTTTACCTACAAAGAACACACTCACCAAATTTCATGTATCTAGGACCAGCTGTTTAGATGTTTAGGCTGTGCGTTGATATATAAGTTAGTCAGGACTCTAAATTTTATATATATGGATACTACGTTAGTCCCCGCGTGACATAGGAATGACATTTCTTTGTTTACATATTTAATGACGTCACATCATGGCTGACAGCGCTTTCTGCGTTTCAAATAAAAATAAAAATTGTATTTTTTTAAATTGGATTTATATATCCATCCTGCGTTTTTAATAATTGTTATTGATATATTTCGTTGTTTTAAGCAAAATACTATAATAAATAATCATTTATTGGACGAAATTAGATATGAGTCAAGTAGCCTATTGATTGTAATACCACGACAAAATCATTTCGCTTCGGGAAAACAATCATCAAAATTTCAGCGTGTACATAAAAGTAAAAGGTGACTGACTGACTGATTGAATGTGTGTATCTAATCGACGCGGACGAAGTCGAGAGCATAAGCTAGTCAGTCTATAAGCAGCATTAGGCTTGGTGTAATTTTGGGTTGCCTGTTATGTTCAGTTCACACAGGTGGACATAATAATGTTATGCTTAGTAACACGAGTCCATGTAACCGACATGTTGACTAAATCAACCTCAAATTAATCCTCTGATGATTGCTTTTGGCTATCATCGTATTAAATTGAAATTATATTGAATCTGCAATGCAATTTACGTGCTCGTTACAGACTGACATATTATTACTAAATTGTACGTGGCATTTGTATACGTGAGTTGAAAATAAAAATGAACTTTGTAGGATTCCGTAGGTACTTGAAGGGTGCCAAGCCAACGCGCAATGGAACCCTAATGTCTGTCTGCCTCTCTGTTAGCGGGTTGTATCTCATGAACCGTAATATTTATGTATTACTGTTTGTTTATTGGTTTGTCCTTCAATCACGCTGCAACAGAGCTCGGATCGACGTGAATTTTTGCGTGAATCACGTCAATCTGTTGCTCTGTTGCGACGTGATTGAAGGACAAATAAACACACTTTCGCATTTATAAAAAGGGTAGGTACTGATTACTATACAGAAAGATATGTTCAATATATTTCAACGCTGCAATCTACAACGTAATGGCATGCTTTAAAATTTATTTAATAAAGGTACAAAATATTGATAAATTCATAATATTTTTACTGTAAAAACATTGCATTTCCCTCTGTTTTTCTGTTTGAACTTGTTTTATTTACAAAAGCGAGTATCCTGTCTTGTCGAAAGCTCCATGAAAGCACCAGACACGCGCAAAGAGCCGTCGGCTACCTAGTTAATTATTTAATAGTACGCGAAAATATTATGTTACATATTTTACAAAAGCATCAACGTATGTAACGTTAAGACCGCTATCTACTTCGAGTGCAATGCGATTCTTTGCGATTTTTTACTCTATCCTAAATTTTACGCTCCTTGATTTGATCAATTTGCAATTTTATTTGCAATTTTATTCGTATATTTGCAATCAACAGCGATACATATAATATAATTTTACATAATAACAGACTGAAAATAAGGCCAAATAGGATTACAATTTTGTTTTACAGATACTTAAATAGTTATCAATTATAAATTTATAACAGCACGTTTGAAGATACCAAATAATTTAAACAAGCTTTACAATATAATAATATGACGTTCTTTATTATTTTTTTATGGTACGCTAAGCTAAGCTGAAAGAGAAGTTTTGGCAGCGGAATAAATCTTTTTATATTATAATTCAGAAGAATAGTGATATAATTCGCAGTTGGCATGTTTCCCTTTAAAGTTTAAAGCTTTGATAGCTGAGGGGTTAGGACGTCCGCCTTCTAATCGGAGGTCAGGGGTTCAATCCCGGGCATAAGTCCCGGAGCTATGTGCGTTTTAAGTAATTAAAATATCACTTGCTGTAACGGTTAAGAAAAACAGCGTGAGAAAACCTGCTTGAGAGTTGTCCATAATGTTCTCAAAGGTATGTGAATTCTGTCACAATCCGTACTTGGCCAGCGTGGTAGACTATGGCCAAATCCATCTCACTCTGAGAGGAGACCCGTGGTCTGTAGTGAGCCAGCGATGGGTTAGTCATTGTAATGATGATGTTAATGCCGTCATAATTCTGATCTGAATTGCACTTTATTGCGTAGCAACTATAATCGCTGTTTATATTATAGGTAAACATCTTTGCGGAGTCGGGCTTCTGTACCTGTAAGATAATGTACTTAATTCTGTGGTAAAAGTCCCGCAAATTGCTCTGACTAGACTGAAGTTTCGAGCTGATAGTATATTTTTACTTAAATATACGTCGTTTTGATATTAATGAGACATAGTTCCAGCGCAATAGCAATTTGCTTGACTAATACAACGTAGAATGTGCTGATTTTCGCTCTTTACGTATTTGTTTTACCCAAATAAAGTTTTTCATTTTTTAAACAAACAACCACATAAACATTGGAGTTGTTACTCGAAAGTTGGTAAAATATAGCGTGATATATTTCCTCATAGCGTCTCTTACTCTTCTCTTCTACTGGTAAACAGCCGTTACCCCGGTTGCACCGCCTCGGGGCGCTCATTAAAATTTCAGCGTTTCCGTTTACACCCGTTTTGTGTCTGACGCGAGTTACTAGCGATATTAACGAAATACGAATAATTACCGATTTTGTGTGTTATTACAATATTATTATTGTTTGGTTTGTCTTTCAATCACATTGCAACGCAGCAAGTGATTGACGTGTTTTATGGATGATTATGGATATTATAAAAGACCTGGAGAGTGACATAGGACTCCCTTTTACTTTTATCCCGGAAAATCAAAGAGTTTCACGGGTTTTTTGAAACCCTAAAACCACGCGGACGAAGTCGCGGGCATCAGCTAGCGTAATATAATTTTTTAGTGGTTTCGGACCAGGAAACTTACAATTTGTACTATAAGTCCCGCAAATTGCTATTGCGCTGGAACCATGTCTCATTAACATCGAAATGACGTCATATTGACGTCAGCCGACATAAAAAAATACCATCAGCTCGAAACTTCAGTCTAGTGCTGACGTCACTAAAATGGCGGCCACGCGCATTAGCAATTTGCGGGACTAATAAAATACGGAAATATTAATAAACAGTTTTTAATAATAGTTACCTAGTTCATTAAACCAGACTCTCGAATCTCTATGGCCACAATTATTCACTATCGGTATTGCGGACGGAATGAAAACATTTCCATTACCAGCACAGTTTTAATTGATATTTCCATTTTAATAAGCTTTTCAATATGTAGTATCCAGAATAATTATGGTGAACGTACATATTTTGTTGGCACCATACGTCACCGCACGCAAAAAAAAAATCATCTCACTAGCTCTGAAAGGCTTTTTTCATTGTTCGAAATATGCGTGGAAGACTCCATTTTAACCGCCAGCGTGGAAAAGTCATTTGAAATTTGAACGTAATGAACTATAGTCTGTGAATGGCGTGACCAACTTTTTTCTTTCTATACCTGCTCGGTACAAAATGAGAACTCACTCGCCATTTTAACTCTATCTGTCAACTGCCACATCAAAAGTGCGAGTTTACCTAGTCCTTATTTTGAAGGTGAACCGTAATTTTGACATGACAGTTGACACATAGAGTTAAAATGGCGAGTGAGTTCTTGTTTTGTACGCATTATTATAAAAAGTAGACCACATAATTAAATTGGTAATGCAAATTCAGAATGCAGCTGAAAATGTACTATTTTTTAATTTTCTTGTATAATTTGGTTTATTTTCCTTGCTGTGGTGAGATGAAAAGTTGTATGTTGCGAGTGTACAAAATGTATTTCTTAGAACTGCGATATTATAATATCATACAGAGTCACAATAAAGGAATGCGGCTCGTCAATCCTAACAAAATATGTGCGATCACCTTTAATAAGCCTTTCAATATGGAATTCAGAATTAAAGCTTTTAAAATAAACAATTTTGTTCTCTATCATCAAAGAAATAAAGACCACAGTCGGCTTGCGGTTATTATTTACTTTGTAGTGATGAAAATATAAATATGAATGGGCAAAATGTAAAAGTAATATAAAAATATGATCATTTACATGTAAATGTAAAAGTCCTTCCTTTATCTCTATGATTTTCTCTTATTTATTTATCTTTCATTGCAGACATTGCGTAACAATATATTGATAAAGTTTATTAGGTACCTAGTAGGCATCCTTTAAATTTTAGATACGTGCCTATGTATAACTAGCAGATGCCCGCGACTTGGTCCGCGTACTGGTTTCACATGAGATTTGAAATTTTCCCGCTGCAAAAGGCCTCACTTACCTACTCACTAAATGCCAATTTTCATATCTTTCATATAACCTTCGACCCCCCTTTCGCACCCTTAGGGGGGGAATTTTTCAAAACCGTTTCTTAGCTGACACATACGTCCTAGAAAGAACCTACCTTCCAAATTTCAAGTTTGTAGGCTTTATAGTTTCTGAGATTTCGTGATTAGTCAGTCAGTCAGTCAGTCAGTCAGTCAGTCAGTGAGTAAGTGGTATTTCTCTTTTATATATTTAGATAGATTATTAAGCTAACGTCGACTACACACGTGAGTAAGCCGGGACAGATAGTATTTATAATAGATTATTAAGGCTGAATAAATGCCTGAAAAATGATTTTATTTACTAGTTTTTTAATTGCAACTGTCTGGTGAGCGGCTTTGGCCGTGGCTACTTACCACCCTACCGGCAAAGCTGTGTCGTGAAGCGATTAAGCGTTCCGGTACGATGCCGTGTAGAAACCAAGTACTGCTTACGTAACTCCCTTCACCCCTACTGCAGTGTAAATAAAAATAGGACCACGTGAATACTAGCCTATAAAAGCCAACCCCACACACCGACCCCCCACAAGGCTCCGTGGTAACGTGTATGGTGGCGACTGTTTGGACATGACACGCATTTTTCACGCCCCAGGTGGCCATTGACGCGTTGTCACTGTAACAGGCAAGTGTTCTTGTTAGGGTTCCGTAGGTTTAGTTTTTTTTTGGTTGTTTCTGTTACTTTCGCTTTATTTCCGTTTTTTTATTGTTTGTTGTTTCTATTTATTTCTATTTTTTTATTGTTTAGTGTCTCTTTTATTTTATTTTTTGTTATTTCTGTTATGGCATTTTCGTAAACATTTGTTAAAAATAAGATACCGATGAGATATGTAAATAAATGAGAGATAAAGAGGGTATAAAACACGTTACACTTCCTGTGTAACGTAAAGATAAGTATGGCGCAGTATATCTAACACGTTAAGCCGCCATTTTCGCCATAACACACCATAAAGTAGCACCCCATTAACTCGATAACCGTATTGTATAAACTTGCCCGAAGACATGCTCGTACGCTTTTATGGAGCATCAGTTATCTTTCATGCATTTTTTTAGGAATCTACATCAGTACCCTTATATAAATGCGAAAGTGTGTTGGTTTGTTGGTTTGTCCTTCAATAACGTCGCAACGGTGCAACGGATTTACGTGATTTTTTGCACGGGTAGGTATAGATATAGACCTGGAGAGTGACATAGGCTACTTTTTTTTATTTTTTAAACCTGATTCTACGCGGACGAAGTCGCGGGCATCAGCTAGTACTATATAAAAGGAAAAGCTGACTGACTGACTGACTGATCAATCAACGCACAGCTCAAACTACTGCCACTACTGGACGGAACTTTAGTTGCTTGAATTGGACACGTATAGTACGCGACAGGTCGAGATGGCTATCGACAAATAAAAATGCCAAATTAATCGTGATATGTACCCGTTATCTACATTAAAATTATGGGTAGTGATTGTTTATGAAAGCAACGTTAATAATACGAGTAGACACCAGAAAAGTATAATAATCAAGTATCACACGAATTTCATGATACTTTGTTCCTTATTTTACTTTACATTGGCACTTATTCTCACAATTATCACTACATACAACTCACAAAATTATTACATACAATTAAACAACTTGTACACTCTCTGCCCAACCAAACACTACTGATTGATTTCTTCAATTATGTCGTCTCGCGGCGCGCTGCGCCCCACTATCGCTTATTGTCTCTTTTGCCACGAACCAATCATTATCACTGATTTTGGTGGGAACCAATGCCGTGGCAGCACGTTACAACAGTGCTGCTTATCCTCAAAAAACTTAAGTTTAACAACTAGTTTCATATTATTTAAACTTTGACAATAAACTTAGATGTTAACAATTGTACATATTATTATTCGCATATAGCTGTCTTGCATCGTGGCGACAACATTTACACCAGTATTTCTACATAAATGCAACAAACAACAAACTAGGGAAAAGCCGAAATCATTCAGTACACAATAATTCAACTCGCAAATCAAGGAAAAAGCTCAATTTTCCTTAAACGCGCCACCGCCTCTCATCCGTACCTGTTTGTACTTTGTAGTCCGGTGCAAAAATTGTAGGTCAAATATCCTATTCTATAGTACTAGGTTTATTTTTTAAACTCTTTGTTTTTCTGGGATAATTTGTTGCCTATGTCAGTTTCCAGGACGCAAGCTACCAAATACATAAATTGTTTAAACCGATGGGCTTTTAAGAATCCTGTGGGAAGATAACTCTGCACCAGATTTCATCTAAATCCGTTAAACTGTTGAGCCATGAAAAGCTAATAGACAGACAGATAGACAAACTTTGGCATTAATAATATTGAGTAGTATGGGTTTTAAGCTGATGCCCCTGGGCCTTCGTACGCGTGGATTAAGGTTTTTTAAAAATCCCGTGGGAACTCTTTAATTCTTCGGGATAAAAAGTAGCCTATGCCATGTTATGCCAGTTCCTAAACTATATTCATGCACAAAATCACGTCGATCCGTTGCTCCGTTGTGACGTGATTGAAGGACAAACCAACAAACAAACACACTTTCGAATTTATAATATGGGTAGGTAGTAATTTTGACAGCTTCGTAGTGTTAAATGTCAAAAAAAATTCACCGCCACATTTTAGACCGAACTATAATCCACAATAGAAAAAACCACAATAGCTCTTTTATCGCGAGCGTCACATTTTCATGCGAATGGCCAACAATGAATAAAAGTTATTCACTACGCGGGAGCCGTCAATCTGTTATCAAGTTAGCCTTAAAAACACATTGATCCATTACTCCGTTGTGACGTGATTAAAAGACAAACAAACACGCTTTAGCATTTATAATAATACTAGCTTATGCTCGCGACTTCGTCCGCGTGGATTACACAAATTTCAAACCACTATTTATTTTGAAAGTTTTCCTTTCTTAGCGGATGCCTACATTGTAATAGCTATCTGCATGTCAAATTTCAGCCCGATCCGTCCTGTAGTTCTAGCTGTGCGTTGATAGATCAGTCGGTCAGTCAATCAGTCAGTCACTTTTTCTTTTATATATTTAAATATGGGTAGTGATTTTGACAGCTTCGTAGTTTTAAATGTCAAAAAATAATTCACCGCCACATTTTTAGACCGAACTATAATCCACAATAGAAAAACCACAATAGCTCTTTTATCGCGACCGTCACATTTTCATGCGAATGGCCAACAATGAATAAAAGTTATTCACAACGCGGGAGCCGTCAATCTGTTAGCAAGTTAGCCTATTCACGTCCGCAAATACTTGAATAACCCAATTCTATACATTTATTTCGGTTTACTCCGTTACAATGTGCCATTTATTTATCTTTCCATATAAATCACTATACCCATCCTATATCTATCCTTCCATAGGTACTTATATAATAAGTAAGTAATAAGTAAGAAGTGTGTTTGTCTGTCTGTCTGCTAGCATTTCACGGCCCATCAAGTCCTGACTGACTGCCGGAACCTACTTATATATTAACGCACATCCTAAACCGCTAGTCTTAGAGACATGAAATTCAGAGGGCGTGTCTTTGTAAAGAGTAGGTACCTACCCATTAAGAAAGGATTTTTCGAAATTCCATCCCTAAGGGGGGTAAATAGGGGATGAAAGTTTGTATGAAAGTCTATCATATTTAAAGTTATTTCCATGAAAATTGATATTTGAAAAAATACGTCCTATCACGCCGATTTTCTAAATTCCACCCGAGCGAAGCCGGGGCGGGTCAGCTAGTCTTTTATAAATGGCATACTTACATCCTTAGCGGGGATTTGTCATTTTGTGCGTCGTGAAGTTTTATGGGAGACCCCAAAGTACTGAAGTTGAATAGTCGAATAGTTGAATAGTTGAATAGTCGAAGTTTGAGTTATTCGAATTGCTTTTGACCCTTTGACAAATCTTATGTGACACAAATATGTTTTGGCCACTGTAGAATTTGGTCCATAGAGCTGAGAATTTCATTGTACTTATTGGTGACTAGCTGATGTCTACGACTTCGTCCGCGTGGGTTTAAGTTTTTGAAAATACCGTGGGAAAACCGTTTTTTAAAAAAAATATATAAACCATGTTAAACGACTAATATTCCCCTTTCTTTTCTAACTAAGCGTCAAGCTTGTGCTAGGAGTAGGTACGACAATAGTGCAGCGGGCGGGGTTTGAACCGTCGGCGACCTTTCGGTTTTCAGTCCACTCCTTTACCGGTTGAGCTATTGAGGCTTTGATTTTCGATGTACTTAAGCTAACTCTATACCAAATTTCGTCAAAATCAGTTAAACGGATGGGCCGTGAAAGGCTAGCAGACAGACAGACACAATTTCGCATTTATAATATTAGTATGGATGGTATTAGTAATTAGTATGGGTTAGTATGGATCAACACCAAAATTAGATACCTACTTTATGCAACCAAGCTAAGCGCGTCAGATGCGTCAAAGCTTAATGAATGCGCCCATCAGTCTCAAAACTTACCAACACCAATATTTGGTTACTGCGCATGTTAACAAAGGTGGCATATTATATTAACCCAAACTTAACTGGGAAATTTATTACAAAACCTCTAAGAAAACTTGTACCACGCAACCCTAAAATTTACCACCATCATTATATTCACAAACCATTGCTAGTTTTGTCAAAACAATTTAAAGTAACACTCAAACAAAACCAGTAATGTATAGCGCTAAACGTATGGTGTAGGGTGACAATGAGTTTGCAAGTCGTTTCCAGTACGAGCTAAGTATGAAGGGAACCAAGTTTGGACAGCCACGTCTGCGCCAAGACATGCACGTAAATGCACGGAGGCGTGATGACACGCTGTATGAGACAAAAGATTGAGTTATGCTTCGCCTATGCATTATTAAATATCTAAGTTTGTTAACACTGTGATTTAAGCCCCTTTTCTTAGCGTAAATAATTTGCTTGTGGGTCATTTCGACCCATGATTTATTTTTATGTTTAGGTACTAGAATAAAACTTTTGACAATCAGGAATCGTAAAATTTTACCTATTCTGAACAAATTGTTTGAGTTTGAATAAAAGATTCCTGAAGAACAAAGTTCCTTAATTACAAGGGTTAAATCAGTCATGGCTAGACCGGGCAAGGGCGGGGTTTTGGGGGTCCAACTACATCCGGAAATACAAGACGTAAAATGAAATAATTAAAAAAAAACTGTAAAAATATCAAAAAATATCGTGCTCTCTGCGCTCGCACTTTTATTGAGCGTTTGATGTCACCATCGTTTTTTCAATTTATAAATAGTTTAAAAATAAGTTTAAAACATAAAAAATCTATAAATAAAGATAATATTTTCTGTTTTAAAAGCATTTTTTTGCGCACACTGAACTCTCGCTACTTTTTGTTGGATTCCTATCTTACAATCAAATTTAAACAAAAACTTCTCATGAAAAGTGTAATATTATTAACAATTTGTCTTATGTGTTAAGGGGCTTAGAGCAACACAAATGTTTCTTATTATACTTACTTATACTATATTACTATTTTACAGATTCGATCCAAACCTGTTTAATCTAAATAATATATAAAAGGAAAAGGTGACTGACTGACTGACTGACTGACTGATATCTATCAACGCACAGCTCAAACTACTGGACGGATCGGGCTGAAATTTGGCATCAAGATAGCTTTTATGACGTAGGCATCCGCTAAGAAAAGATTTTTGAAAATTCAACCCCTAAGGGGGTGAAATAGGGGTTTGAAATTTGTGTAGTCCACGCGGACGAAGTCGCGAGCATAAGCTAGTTAAGAATACGTAAGACGTAGTTACTATGTGTGGGACCCCGACAAGGAAAATTCAGTGTTACATAAAGTTACTAGCTCATGCCCGCGACTTCGTACGCGTGGATTTAGATTTTCAAAAATCCCGTGGGAACTCTTTGATTTTTCGGGATAAAACGTAGCCTATGTCACTCTCCAGGTCTTTGACTATACCCATGCAAAAAATCACGTCAATCCGTTGCTCCGTTGCGACGTGATCGAAGGACAAACCAACAAACCAACAAACCAATAAACCAACAAACCAACAAACAAACACACTTTCACGTTTATAATAGGGGTAGTGATTACCTAGGTAAGTAGTTTAAAAAAAAGAATATTAGGCTTGTTAAATGACTAATATTCCCCTTTCCTCTCCAACAAAGCGTCAAGCTTGTGCTAGGAGTAGGTACGACGACAATAGTGCAACGGGCGGGGTTTGAACCGTCGACCTTTCGGTTTTCAGTTCACTCCTTTACCCGTTGAGCTATCGAGGCTCTATTTCTTACTAGAGTCAAAGGATCTAGGTCTTTTCGACCCAGTAGTGAGTCTTTAAGTATTAAACTGGCGTCTTGTCTGTAAGGGAGTATTCCTTGTCTAATATTAGTAGTTCCAAGTTATGATTTATGGTTTTAAGGAAACTAATATAATAAGTTACGGTGTGAAGTTCTGTGTAAGTAAACCACAGTCTAGATTTTTTATTCAGGCAATGTTAAACGAACTTTTTTTCGAACGAAGATTATATTGTACTACATTAACATTACTGATGGCGTTTACAGTTTAGGGCCTTGACCATAGGTTTTGCCATCGATGTATGGCTTTGTCGTCAGTTTTGCCATAGTCACTACTGTGATTGACGGATTCCCTAACTCTAGTGATTTGGTGTTTTGGCTGGAAAGTTTCCGGGAGCCATAAAAATTGGCGATTTTATTTATTTCGGATTTTTATTTTTCCACCTCGTATCTTTTTCTTATTTCTCGTTAAAAACTGTCATTTAACTTTATTTCCATGCTGGATTCATTCTAAATTTAATTTAGAAATTAGCAGAATTGAGAAATTAGAATTTTGAATTTTATTAGTTTCGATTAATTTATCCTAAGAGGAAAAGGTGACTGACTGACTCACACTACTGGATGGATTGGGCTGTTTGGCAGATAGCTATTATGACCTAGACGTTTTCTAAGAAAGGATTTTTGAAAATTCAACCGCAGGGGTAGAAAAATTTGTGTAGTTTACGTGGAAGAAGTCGCCGACATAAGCTTGTCTAAATATATAAAATTATGACGTAGACATATTTTGCTAAGAAAGGATTTTGAAAATTCAATAGACGTTTCAAATGTGTGTAGTCTACGCGGGCGAAGTCACGGGCATAAGCTAGTTAAAGTATAATGTCAATGTACAAAAAGTTTATTTCCTGAAAAGGGCTCAAAGGTAATGAGTGTAACATAAAAAATGTAAAATATTATAATTAAGTGGCGGATATTTCGCGACAGATTACATTCCCTTACAAAACGCAAAGGTTACAAGTACAATTTACTGTAAACAGCCTTTATAAACAAAACTAGTTTATTTCTGTCGCCAACCGCCCGACGCGGGCTAGGAAAAACCGGCTAAGTGCGAGTTGGACTGGTACACGAAGGGTTCCCTACCATCGTACAAGATATTACAACAATGTGTACTTCTTGATTTGTTTTAACTTGCATGGCAGCCATTTTGGTTTATAGGATGCTGTATCCGAAGGGTGCCAAAGGGACCCTATTACTAAGCTTCTGTTTACCATCCACTTGTCTGTCTGTCAGCGGGCTGTTTCTCATGAAAGAAGCAATATGAAATTTTCAGGGTGTATTTCAATTATTGTCTCTATAACAACAAATAGTAAAAAACCAAGATGGCAAATCACAATTATATGGCCACGAGAAACCTTCCTGAGCAAGTGTGACTCGCTCTTGCACAGTTTTTTTTATTTGAAATTAGTTATCTTGGTTTTCTATTATTTGGTTACTAGCTGATGCTGATTTGGGTTTTTGAAAATCCCAGGGGATTTTTTGATTTTCCGGGATAAAAAGTAGCCTATGTCCAGGTCTTCAACTATATCCATGCAAAAATCACACCAGTCCGTTGCTCCGTTGCGACGTGATTGAAGGACAAACCAACAAACCAATAAACCAACAAACAAACACACTTTTGCATTAATAATATGGGTAGTGACAGCGGCAACAGAATCAGTACACACTGACCGATTAGTCTGTTATTATGTAAAATTATATTGTATGTATCGCTGTTGATTGCAAATAAACGAATAAAATCAAAAATTAAAATCAAAATCAAAATATTACGGTTCAAATGATACAGCTCGCTGACAGACAGACGTATGGACAGTGGAGGCTCAGTAATAATAATACCCTTCGAGCACGGAACCCTAGAAAACGCTCTACTATTTTATTTCGCCGCCTTTCGCTTTAAGAACCGCCATAATTATTACAACTTACATTAAAATTACTGCACTGCATTGCAGGTAAAATGCTTACCTTTTCCAACTAATGAGGTTTTTGAGAGTAAACGAGGAAGGTTTAAGCAATAAAATTATTTCTACCGTCGCAATGACAATTTTAAGCGAGCTCTGCCATTCTGCTGTAAGCGTATCCGCTTTTATCATTTTAATTATTTATTTCTGAACGAAAACATTTAAAGTTTAAGTGTTCTACATAAAATTAATTTATGTAGAACACTGCAAGTTCATGACGGATTAGACTATGATGGTTCCTTTTTCCTTTTGAGTTACGGAACCCTAAAAACTCAATTAAGTTATCGCTAGATTCTGCTGCTAGATTGCTAGAATTTGCTCATTAGATATTTATTGTACTCCCTATTTGTACATGGAGGTAGCTAAGTAAATAGTGTTTAAAAATGCAGATCTTTTAAACCAACTCCGGAGATTTCGCAAAACATAAGAAAAATCCCGCTTTGTTTCTACACTCAGACGGCCGACTGTTTACTAATTAATGTTGCCCGCATGTTAACGTGTAGTGCCACCATGACTTACAACTTTTTATGGATATCATTTTGTATACTTAAATAGCTGCAGGTGGTTCCATGTTGAGCTGATGAGAAAAAGCAAAAAACAGAAAGAGAGACTACTTATTTAACTTTGCTTAGACTTAAGACACGTTAAAACGGGATAAACTTGTTTCTCTCACAAAATCTGCCTCATTTGAACGCTAAGAAAATTGAAGCAAAGTCAGAAATGTAGCGCCAAAAATGTATAACTACTACATTAGAAGAATAAGCGCATGTAGTTCCTAAAATATTTAATGAAATCGTTGACTGGGGAGGACATCGATAGGCTCAGTGAGGGAGTCCTTAAGAAGAGGTTAAAGGCACACTTACTAAGGGACTCTCTAACTGACTATCATGCTTCTTAATTATTAATTTGAGTTTTTGTATTTTCTTTGGTTTCTATTAGTAAGTTCTAGTGTCCTGTCCCACGACTTCCTCACAACGGGCTCTACGGGCAGCGGCACGCGCAGCTCGCAGTCTCAACCGCGACGCGTGCGTGAACTGACTCCTTTGAAAAAGGATCCCGGATGGGTTCGAATATAGTCGGGCTAACGTCGACTATATACGTGAGTACAGCCGGTGACAGATATTATATAATATAATGTAAATAGATATATTTTTCTATTATCATGGTCACCCTACAGTTTTCCCGCACACTCGTCGCCTGCTGTTGCCACTTTTTATTTGTAATTACTTGATGTGTTTCGGATTGGAATTAAATCTCGTCGTCGAGCTTCGTGCAGCGCATTAGGGGCGCGAGGAGATGAGCTGTTTACAAAATACCTACTAACAGATATTTTTAATTGAAAGTGCGAGCCAAACTCTAACGTTTCTACTTTTATATGATACTAGCTTACCCGGCGAACTTCGTACCGCCTAACAGTCGATTCAAATTTTTAAAATTTTTCTCTCCGTAAGAACCATCCTCGTACTTCAAGGAATATTATAAAAAAAGAGTTAGCGAAATCGGTTCAGCTGTTCTCGATCAGAAACACATTCAGCGATTCATTTTTATATATAGAAGAAGAGACTAGTGACTCTGGCGCATAAGGACGTTGACAAAGATAACAGAATACTTAAGCGTGATATGTAATTTTCGTCTCAAAAAAAGTTCTGAAGAGGGCTCAGGACGGTGCCTTCTTCATACAAACGTAGGAGGGTAATTACTACATTATTTGATACTGTACGCTCAAAACTAAGTATTATATCGATTTATCTCGTCATTATCTAGGTTTTTTTAAACATATAAAACATTGAAAAAAATTTGATCTTAAAGTTACGAGCCTCAAAAGATTCCTATTTAACACTTAATTTATGACAACTTTGGGCAACTAAATAAATAAGATTAGGGGTATAAAAATTCTAAAAGAATTTAACATAACATTTAACATAGTTTATTTATTCATTAGTTGAAATATCTTTATTTTGTGAACATACATTTAGTAGGTATTTTTTTTCAAAAATACTTTTCCTAAACCCATGATTTCAGTGAAAATCATCGTGCCTCTCACCTTTCTCATACAATGTCAAGTGAAAAGCAAACAGGTTAGGTCGAGCGTACTGTGTCACCTTAACTCTTTTACGTAAGAACGACAACAAATATCTAAATAGGTATTAGAAACCCCGGGCCAAAGATAATAATACAAATAGTTACTTAAATGGTTGAATAATAAAAAATTATGAAGGTCATACGTAGTTAGCAAGTCCATTTAAACTATGAACATAATACTAGCTCAGTGAGGCAATTGTCTAGATTATTAAGAGCTCTAATGCTACGGAACCCGAAAAGCTTGCTCAGCAAATTGCGGTTTTCAATATTGTGAAACTGTTATTATTATTGCGCATGCCATCGCTATTAAGGAGAGGTTTTTTTCACAACTGCCCGAAAAAAGGAGTGTAATGTTTTCAGACTTCATGTAAGTTTCTTTATCTATGACTAACTGACTGAATGACTGATCTATCAAGACTGAATGACTGATCTATCAACGCACAGCTTAAACTACTGGACGGATCGAGCTGAAATTTGGCATGCATATAGCTACTATGACGTAGGTATCCGCTAAGAAAGGATTTTTAAAAATTCAACCCCTAAGGAGGTTAAATAGGGGTTTGAAATTTGTGCAGTCCACGCGCACGAATTCGCGGGCATGATCTAGTTGTTTATGAGAACAATTTCATAACAGTTTTACGAGTACCATTAAAAAATAATATTGAGTTGCATTGACTTATACTTCGTATGGACAGGGTTATTGAACAAACAAAATGGCACCGACTCAGTGGTGACTTTAGCACCAATGCAACCTCAGTGACATCTAGATCTCAAACGGGTCGTTCATAAGTATCTAAGAGGTGGCGCTGATTTATTTTGTTCCTAAACCGTGAAAAATTTTGTTCGCTTGACTATATCTTGTCATTTATATCCATATTGAGTTGTGTTTTTGATTTGTAATGTAAATGTGGGAGGGGTTGAAATACAATATTATTTCTAAGACATGTCCTACCCTTAACACCGACAAAGTTTCATGCGACGAGACTTGGCAGTAGGTACCCAGTGCTCGGGTTAATTTGACGATTTGTCGAATATACGGCCTTTAGCCCATCGCTGCTGTCAACGACTCTGCTCTTACTGGCATATCACTTTCAAAACATTGAGCTTACCCTTAACAGTTTTTAGGGTTCCGTACGTCTGAATAAAAAAACGGAAACCTTATCACTCGTGTGTCTATCTTCCATCTTCTATCTATCTTCTAAAATATATATAAAAGAAAAAGTTGACTGACTGATCTATCAAAGCACACCTTAAACTACTGGACGGATCGGGCTGGATAGCTTCTAGGCATCTGCTAAGAAATGATTTTTGAAAATTCAACTCCTAAGGGGGTAAAATAAGGGTTTGTTTGTGTGGTCCATGTGGATGAAGTCGCGAGCATAGGCTAGTCTCTCTATAGTTGTTTATCTGTTTGTCTGCCCTTCTGACACGGCCTATTTTCTCCAAATCTACTAGGTCGATTTCGTAAAACCTGCATCAATCATTATTACAATCTCAATTGTTGTTATTGGCTGAATTTGTGCGATTCTTGTTGCAACAATGCATTGCAGCCCATCGTGAACGAGCGTTAACCAATCAGAGGTGATTGCGATCGTGACATTGTATCTGTCATTCTACCGTAATCGAGCAGCTGAACTGATTAAGATTGTATTCAACAGAATCAGCCACATTATTAGCATTACTAATTCTGAAACCCGTGTTGACCTGACCCAGTTTTGCATGTTTATTTATTTAATCATAAATTTCAATCTTGTTTTTCTGAGAGGGAATTTAAAATTTACGTTTATGCCCGCGACTATCGGCTCTAATAAATCAACATTGTCCATTCGGAGCGATTCCGCTCGATTTCCCGCGCAAATTTATCGATATTACAATCTTTTCAGTTATCTGGTACAAAAAATATGAAGGTACGAAAAAAATTTTGGCCGGGAAAAAAAGTTTATGCATAATTGTGTATAAAGTCAATTACGATAGCGGGGGTAGATTAAAAATGAACGGGTTGAGAAAAAATGAGTTTTTTTTAATATTTTTTATCTGGGTTTTTTTTTCGGGGGAAGTTAACTTTTCTGTTCTTTGCAACTCTAATGCGTACAGAATGAGTTCTCACGCGCCTTTTTAACTTTATGTGTCAATTGTTATGTCAAAAGTACGATTTTAGTTGGGTTACCTTCAAAATAAGGACTGAAATCGTACTTTTGACATGACAGTTGACACATAAATTTATAATCGGCGAACTCATTTTGTACGCATTATGCATGGAGGGTTTAGCAAAGTCACTGTAAAATCTAAGTAAGTACCTCATAATGCAATTTGAGTATAGAATTTGCGTATAACTCATAATGCAATTTGAGTATAAGTTCCTCATAATGCAATTTGAGTATAGAATTTGCGTATAACTCATAATGCAATTTGAGTATAAGTTCCTCATAATGCAATTTGAGTATAGAAGTCACTGTAAAATCTAAGTACCTAATAATGCAATTTGAGTATAGAATTTGCGTATAACTCATAATGCAATTTGAGTATAAGTTCCTAATAATGCAATTTGAGTATAACTGTACAATGATAACTGTAATGGAACCATAATTTTTGAATGCATCCATTTTCGGATTAGAAGGCAGTCCTTTGAGAGATCCAATTTATATGCAATTTGGGGTCCCTCTTCGGTCATGGGGGGTAGATTATGGGAAAATCGAGTTAGAGTCTCGTTATAACTGACGAATGAGATGGAATGCCGTTTTATATGGGACCGCCCGCCGCTTTATCTGAAATATGATTTTAGTTACAGTGGGGGGGGGTACCATATTTTGGATTAATTTGTGTATTCATGTTGATTCTCTTTGAGGTATTAGGTACTCACAAAGTTAATGAAAATTGATGTTGTTACTACAAAATACTGCTTTATGTTACGTTCGAGTAGACCAATATTTAATTTAATTCATTTAAATAAAAATGTCCCTGTTTTACTCTATTAACGATTTTAACGCTAGGTAAATCTCTGTTTAGAGATAAGCATTTCCAATGTAACTTAATTTATTATTACTTTGTAACTACAATTTTGGTACATGAAAAATAAAAATAAATAAATAAATAAAGTAAAACACGGCTTTGTGCCTACTAAGCGTCTCAGTCTTCTATCCGTCCGTCCGTCTGTCCATCCATCTGACCTTAAATCTGTCAGTGGGCTGTATCTCATGACCCGTAATTGGTAGAGAGTTAAATTTTTAGCAGTGTAGTCTATGTATTTCTATTACCACTATAACAACAAATCTAAAAATGTAAAAGCAAAAGCTCACTGACTGACTGACTGATCTATTAACGCAAAGCTCAAACTAGTGGACGGATCAGGCTGAAATTCGGCATGCAGATAGCTATTATGACGTCGACATCCGCTAGGAAAGAATTTTTGGAAATTCAACCCCTAAAGGGGTAAAAAAGGGGTTCGAAATTTGTTAAGTCCACGCTGACGAATTAGTCGCGGCCATAAGCTAGTACTTAATAAATATTTGAAAATAGCTGCCATGTAAATTAAAAAGAACATATTCTTGTATGATGGTACGGAACCTTTCGTGTGCTGATCCCACTCGCACTTAATCGTTTTTTTATTTATAAATAACCAGGCTTAGTGCTGTGATAGCCTAATGGTTAGGACGTCCGCCTTCTAATCGGAGGTCGGGGGTTCGAGCCCGGGCACGCACCTCTAACTTTTCGGAGTTATGTGCGTTTTAAATATCAGTTGCTTTAACGGTGAAGGAAAACATCGTGAGGAAACCTGCATTCCTGAGAGTTCTCCATAATGTTCTCAAAGGTGTGTGAAGTCTACCAATCCGCACATGGCCAGCGTGGTAGATTATGGCCAAACCATTCTCAGCTTAGCAGGCGTCAGATTGACGTAAGTATTTGATTTTAAAATCTAAATTTATAATAGTTCGACTAAAATAAATATAATAATATAATATAATATAATATAATATTTATTTATAACTCAGTACAGTAATCAACTCTCTGGAATCCTGACCCATAAACTAGGAAATCCCGTGTCTTAGGGGCCAGTGCCTTCCCAAACATAAGATATGAATAGTTAATAATTTACAGCTAGGTATTACAACTATTTAAAATAAATAAATAAACAAGACACAAGGTTAAAGCGTGAAACAAACTATGGTAATGATTTATCTAAATATATAAAAGGAAAGGTGACTGACTGACTGACTGACTGATCTATCAACGCACAGCTCAAACTACTGGACGGATCGGGCTGAAATTTGGCATGCAGATAGCTATTATGACGTAGGCATCCGCTAAGAAAGGATTTTTGAAAATTCAACCCCTAAGGGGGTGAAATAGGGGTTTCAAATTTGTGTAGTTCACGCGGACGAAGTCGCGAGCGTAAGCTAGTTAACTAATAAATCATTAGTTCCAATCAACGAAAGCGACTCATGACACCAGTAATGAATTCTCGTGGAAGGGGTCCGCACTACGCTAAACGCTGATTTGATTGCACTTGCGCGCACTTCGCTCCCGAAGGGACGGATGTAGGTCACCTCAATGCTGCGGCCCTGCGTAGGGCGGGACCATAGAGCAGAAACAAAGAGGAGTTGGCCTAAGCAACTGTGCACTGTGATTTTCAACTAGGTCCTGACGTCATCACTGTGGGCGGGGCCTTAGTTAGTATGCTGTCTGCGTTCGTCAGGTTCACATATATTGAGACTCGTATTATCGGTGTGTTTTCGCGTTTTTAAGAACAAAAGGATGAAGTGTTGTGTTTTATCGTGTCAAAGTTATTCAGACAGACGTTCTGATGCTATGAATGGTATCACATTTCATTTGTAAGTAATTTTATACGTAATTATTAAAATAGTTCTAGATTATTGACATCTAGTGTGAGATAGCTGAACTATGTAGTGACATCAATATATCGATGTTAGGTCGCTAAGCGAGTAGTTTTGCTACTAACCCGCAGATGGAAAATTGAGAAGTGGGCGGCGTTCCACAACCCCTCACCCCGCAAAATGTCACTCGATATTTCATAGGGAAATCTTAATACAACATCTCCTCTTTGTTTCTGCTCTATGGGCGGGACCATACAATGCGCACACTTTAATTATGCAGCTAGTATTTTATACTAAGGGAACCCAAGACACCAAGGGACGACTACCAAGGGATAAGCAATATGGTAAGAACCGACTGTAAGCCCAAAATCTATCTATAATATAAAAATTAATCACTAAATGTGTTGCTCATCGCAAATCTCGAGAACAGCTGAACTGATTTCGCTAATTCTTTTTTTATAATATTCCTTGAAGTACGAGGATGGTACTTACGGAGAGAAAAATTTAAAAAATTTGAATCGACTGTTAGGCGGAACGAAGTTCGCCAGGGCAGCTAGTATGCAATAAATAAATGAATGATTGATTGAAGACACCAAAAAACCGGGTTAGTAAAGTGGTTTAAATTACATTTTTACTAAAATATCTGCATACTGAACGTTTCTTGACAATTTTTTTTCATATTCGCTGTACAAAAATGTTTAAATTGGTCACGTAATTATATTGAGAGATCATACTATAGTCGAATTAATTTCGCAGTTCGCATTCGATTTTAATAAAATAAATAAATCATTAGTTCCAATTTCCGATCAATGAAAGTGAGTCATGAAATCAGCTCTACGTATAACATTCATATCATAAAGATTGCACTTTCGTGCATATTGCTCCCCTAAGGGTCGTATATAGGTCACCTAAATACGCAAGCCCTTTGTAGGGTAAGCGGTCCTATTTTCGACCACTGTGAAATCAAATTTTACATTTTGCAATACTTCTCAAATTCTCGAAATCTCAATCAAAATTATTAGTTGAACGGATGGTCTGTCAAAAGCTAGCAGACAGACAAACAGACTCACTTTTTCACAAAATCAGTATGGATATGGAAGAATGTATAAATAGTAAAGATTCGTACATTAGCATGGATTGAATTTATTTCTATATTGATGACCTAATAACGCGAAAAGATTTTTTAGATTCTACCTAGAAAATCCAGTTTTTTTCAGAATTATATAATTTTACAGATGAATCACGTACGCCGCAAACATGGAGGTGATTCCACTTGAAAAGAAATCCCAGATCATTTCTATACAGAAGTTTAATTATAATGGGTTCGCGCCAATGCATATCAATTGCCTTCATTTTTAGTGAGTACCAATAAAAAGGAATTGCTTTGTTCGAAATGTAATTTAATTTAATTAATCACTTGATCCTATCACTAGATAATAAAGTATTATAAATGCGATAGTGTGTTTCTTTGTTGGTTTATTGGCTTGGTGGTTTGTCCTTCAATCACGTCGCAACGGTGCAACGGATTGACGTGATTTGAAAACTGAATAGGCACTGAATCATCAGAATATGTAAAATACACTTGAATATATTTTTGGTAAAGTTCTAGAACGAAAATTAGGAGCTAATGTGCGTGGTTGTCGTTCCCGCACCAAAAATCCCAGCGTTAATACTGCTGAACTGCACTTGGCCAGCGTGGTAGACTCTAAACCATTCGCATTCTGAGAGGAGATACATGCTCAGTACTAGCCGGCGATGATGATAGTTATTTTTGTATTTGACTAGTCAAATCAGTAACTTTTTATCAAACGTCAAAACGCGCAATTAGTATGCGATATTCTATGAAATACTGAGATGGTCACTCATAAATCACCAAATTTATTACCGTGTGATACACGATTCTATGGCGTTCTCAAAACTAAGGCAATAAATCTAAAACAAAGAAAGAAAAATAAAAAGGCGACCATAAATTTTAAATACAGCAAAAACAAATTATCGAGAGTAGAGAGTGCGTTTGTTAATAAAGACGTCAAGAAATGCGTGAGTTATTTTAAAATTTCTGGCTAAACACGGCAAAAACTAATACTTAATGGCAATCATATGTCTAGGGACAAATAACAGGCGACAAGTATCTGCGAACAAATGTGGACAGATTTTTGGAGGTGGGGCCTGGAACGCAATTTTGTTTTCGGCCAATAGGGTAATTTTGTGCGCAAGAGGAGACCAATCAGAGAACCGTACTCCCCTGTCTGTTTTTGGTTTTCAGAGAACTGTGGGCGTGACGAAACACGACCACGGGGACCTTTAGGGAGAACTGGAAAAAGAACGGAGGGCAGTCAAGGCAGGATTTCGGCTCGGGTCGGAAGTACAAATCCCAGCGCGAACCTCGCGACCTCGTCCATTCGAGATATTTTGAGCTTCCTTTGCAAAATTGGAGTGTAGATTAAAATTATAGTATAGTGTATTGTTAAAATTTGTCCTGAGAAATAAGATAAGGTTATAGAGACAGTGTGTTCGGGCCAGCGGCGGTTTAATGGTGAAGTACCCAGATTATTATATTTAGTGTAAATTTTGAAAATAGTTCCACAACTTTTAAGCTTATAAAATTGATTAACCGGTATACCTAGAGGAAATAGATCTAGAAAATAATCTAGAAGACCAATATCATGCTAGACGTGGACAATGGTCTCAACCCTGGGCTTGGATGGAGTGGACCACGGGTTTAGCGTGTGAAAATTTCATATTATACCTAATCACCGCATTGTGTATGCATAGTCGCGAGAAGTGGGGGCGCATTGTGAACCTCGCGAGTAGGTTTAAATTAGAAAGAATATACCGAAGTGTTTTAACTAGACAAGTTGTGTAACTAGGTTCAGATGTATTTAGAATAAATACTTGTGCTAGATTATGTATATAACCGTGTGTACAGTGTGTCTTTAACTCTAATTCGTTTTTAGGAATAAAATTTAAGAAATCTCTCTTAAATTTTATGACATATTATGTGTGTAATTGATTGTGAAATAAACTGCGCGGCCGTAAGGGTTTTTAAAGTTTAAATGTTCGTTTTTTCCCTTCTAAATAGATTGGCCTAGGAAGCGAACATTTGGCGGGTTTTAAATGTAACAAACACATTTAAAATTCCGTCTAAATCACAATACCAGTTTCTTTTTTTTCTAAAAATACTCAACTGTGAGAGTAAATAAAACAACTTATTTACCAAAAATAAAAGCATTTGAGTATAAATATCATCTTTTATTTATCACTTCTAGATACCTTCTATAGACATTTAATAATGGAGCTCAAATTCATTTTAGAGGTAAAACGATCGAACTGTGTGTGTTCAAAAATGCCGTAGATACATGGTTCCATGTGTCGGACTCCAATATTAAATCTCTCATATTACCTATATCACGACTCTTACTATTAAGTAAAGTTCAGGCTAGTATTTTTTTCAGCAGTACACCGAATTCACAATAATAGCTCTTACCTAGCAATAAATAAGAAATAGAATAAAGTTGGCAGACTAACGCAGTCAGATGGAACCCCCTTGTCAAAAATACACATTGACTTGTTGGGCAAAATCACACAAATATTTTGGATAATGTGGTGTGTTTTGAACTATCAGCTACCACGATACCATCACCATCATCATGAGCAACCCTCGCCGGCTCACTACTGAGCGCGGGCTCCATAGAGAACTCTCAGGTTGCGGGTTTACCTCACGATGTTTTCTTTCTACGACGAACCAAGTGATATTTGATTAATTTGAATACCTAAAGCTACGAAAGGCTAAAGGTATTTGACGAGTTCGAACCATCGAACTACGAGTAGATGGCAGGCGTTTTAACATTTAGGATATCACGACGTATAAACAGTATGCTGTGAAAGGGAACGAGCATCTTCGGGTAACGGGACAATGGGTAAACAATAGAGCAGGTACAGACCTTTTTTTTTCTTGTGTCTTTTCTTTTGCACCGAACTTCGGGGCAAATGTGGCTGGCGAACTGTGTGACACACGAGGCATTATTTTGGAAGTAATTAATTTGATACGTCCGACGTATAAAAGTCTGGTTTTCCCCAGACTAAAGGCACACGGTTGATTCTGGCGGCATCCGGCGGTGACGAATCGGGCACACACGTACATGCCATGTCTTATCCGGCTGGACTACCCGAACGATAGGTTGGCCAACCTATTACATAACTGAACAAATATATACATATATACAAATGCCATGGCGCTGAGGCTAGCTTCCGAGCTCATAAAAATAACCTTGCTCCCATACAAGGCAATTGAACGCTTCGTAGCGAAAAGGG